>NC_056730.1:19903847-20203847 GCF_019279795.1 Protopterus annectens
CAACTGAGTAAATGCCAGGAAAATCCTTCTGGGACAGCTGAACTTTATTTGGGGTTAATCAGTCTCTTTAACTGATGGCATGTGCGTACCAAAGAAGACTGAATGCTGCAATTAAATCAAAAGGTGCTTCAACAAAGTATTAGTTTAAGGGTATGCACACATGCAACTAGCTTATTGTACGTTTTTTATTTTTTATTATTTTTCCCCTAACAGATTTGTTTATTTTTCAATTGAATTTTACAAGTTATAGGTCACATTAAAGGTGGGAAAAGTTTTGAAATGATTTATTGTGGTCTCATTTTTTTATATTACAAAAACCTGGAATTTTAATAGGGGTGTGCACTCTTTTTATATCCACTGTATGTATGTATATATCTATATATATCTAGATCTATCTGGGTTTATATCAGATGACTGAAAAATGTGTTCATCGAATACATAATGATTTAAACTTCACGGAAATCAAAAACGGTATTGTGGGGAGCTGCGCCCCCCACACCCCCCGCTAAATATATATTCTAACCCCGAGATTGCACTACAGTGAGGAAAGGGCAAATACCTTAATCCTCACTGTACTGAGACCCCACAATACTGTTTTCGATGTCCGCAAAGCTTCAGTCATTACATATTCGATGAATGGATTTTTCGTTCATTTGATATAGGCCCATATATATATATATATATATATATATATATATATATATATATATATATATATATATATATATATAAGTTTACTATAGAAATTTCTAATCAATTTGGGTCGAACGTGTATAACGTCGACCCTAAATATTGGATTTGAAATCCTGAATAGTAAACTAAAATGAAAATGAATACATCGTTTGATGTATTCGACATAACAGAAGGTGACATCAGTCACCTCCTGCTATGCAGATTAACGTACCATTGAACTCTACACTCAACGGTATGTTAATTCTACTATTTTGCAGGGGGCTTCATCCCCCTGCACCCCCCATGTGGGGGGCTGAACCCCCCCACACCCCCTGCATATTAAATATACAAACTCCAAGAAAGCACTACAGTAAGGAAATGGGCTAATTCCCTGTTCCTCACTGCAGCGCAACCTGAATTCACAGTGTGGGTACATCGAATATCAAGTGGTCGAGTGCACCATGAGATTCGACTATACGTAGTCGATGTACAGGTGGTCGATTAAGTACCTCTTGCAAACCGTGATTTCGACCATCCGACGATCGATTGACTGCAATTTGGGAAAGTCATAGCAAACATATATATATATATATATATATATATATATATATATATATATATATATATACTTTGATTCACTGAAAACTCATTTCACTGAATTTCAAATCACTCACTCGAAACCACTGAAAGCTCAAATCACTGAAAACTCATTTCAGTGAATCACATTTCACTGAATGTAAGTACTGCTGGACAAATAAAATGCATATGCCCTTTTTCCCACTATAGTGCGATCGTGGAGTTAGTATATATAGTTATGGGGGGTGTGGTGAGCACAGCCCCCCACAATGAGGGGTGTTGCCCCTCACCTACATTTGGTTTTATATTGTTAGCTTTCAGTGAAATGAGATTCATAAATATAAAAGCTAAGTAGGTGGGGGCTACACCCCCCCACACCCCCCAACTACATATACTAACTCCAGGATCGCACTACAGTGGGGAAAATGGCATATACGTTTTAGTTGCCCAACAGCACTTACATTCAGTGAAATGTGATTCAGTGAGATGAGTTTTCAGTGATTTGAGCTTTCAGCGATTTTTTGAGGGTGCATTGAAATTGACTGAAATGAGTTTTCAGTGAATCAAAGTAGACCCATACATATATATATATATATATATATATATATATATATATATATATATATATATATATATACACATAAGTATATATGCACATTTTAGCATAAGCATAGGTAACCAACCAGCATGTTTTTAGGAAGTGGAAAGAAAGTGAAGTATCCAAAGAAACGCTAAAAAGAAACAAGGAGGTCATGCAAACTCCTTACACAGTGACTAAATGTCAGGACTGAAAAACAAACCCTAACGCTGTAATACAGACATCTTACTTGGTAACTCAGTTTTCAGCTCGTGTGTTTTATCTAGTATAGATTATTGCAGAAGTTTCTTTTTTAAATGATATGCTGTGTAGTATTTTATTTTTATGTTTGCTGATGTTATAGCTTCATCACAGCAGTCTGCTTTGGATTTTTGTAGTATACTTTGTCTCACCGGGAATTATTGATCTTTTATTTAGTGGGTACCTAGATGTCACCATATTATGCCAGTGCTGCAGAGTCTGTAATGGATACCTATTTGGTCTGCTGTTGCTTAGAAGTCCTCCTCCTAGTCTATCTATAACTTAGGTCCCCCTTACCTTAGGGAACTCCTTAGCTGGAATTGGCCTTCTCACACTTTCCATCTCTCTCAGGCCGTGGACTGCTGAAAGCTCTGAAGGTTTGGCCTGAGTCAACCATATCACAAGCTTTTTCTTTGGAACTTCTTGATAGAATGGCATAAGATGATTGCAATGACTGGCGGTTACATATGCTTACTCAAAACTTCTTTCTTTGATCTTGTTTATGAGGATTAGCCACATTTTAATTTTTTCATAAATTTATATTCATGCTTACATCTTACATTGTTTCAGCTATATTATTTCAGCTTTATTATTATTATTATACTTTTTAATTGGACTCAGGTAATGGAAACTTAATAAATTTAAATGTATTCATAGAATCCATACACTACCTTAGCTGTTGTTTTTATTTGTGCTAAATAATTGCTCCCTCTCATAACTGTCTAGTACAGTATGAAAGTATTGATACGACTGTAATATACTGGAATTAACTTGAAACAGCAGAAATGAGACTGTGATGAATGTCTTTATCTGTTAATTACCCAAACTGGGTTGGGCAGATGCCATTCTCTCCTTTATGAGACAAGTCTTTTTGTACTTTTCAGAATGAATTCTGCACATGCTGTAGTTTGGTTAAGAATGCTTTATTAGATGTTAACAATATCTGAATACTGTTTGCAATAACAGTGCTGGTAAACAATAATAGTCTGCAGAAATTCTGCAATCCTGGACAACAGTAACTGTGCTGATAAATATATAGGTTCATTGGTTGGTACTAGGCTATCGGCCCAAGTGCCTATACAAGCCTAGCCAGAAGAATTCCCTGGATATTTCTTCCCACAATATTTACTTCCCTGGACCCCTGTCTAGCAGGGTGACTGACGTGATCCCTGGGGTGAATTTCCTATCTCCCATCCAATCATCAAGGTTCCTTTTGAAGAGGGCCAAGGAGGTGCTCTGCTTGACATGTATGGGCAGTCTATTCCAGACTATGGGGAGTCTATGGGTCAAGAACCTATCCCTCCAGCATGTTTTGTTCATTGTGATGACAAGATTTAGATCCCTGGAGCGTGTGGCTCTGAGGGATTGGAATTTCTTTAAGTGGAGCATGTCCAACAGCTCAGGGTTTGACATGGCCTTGTATATTAAGCAGAGATCACCTCTGAGTAGACGATATACCACAGAGTAAAGCTGGAGTTTTTTTAGACGGTCAGCATAGGGTATCTGCTTTAGGACTGTGATTCTTTTAGTGAGGTATTTCTGCGGCCTTTCCAGCTGTTGCAGATGTCTTGTGAGGTACATACCAAATGGGGCGTTGTACTCTATAATGGGTCTAATGAGGGATGAGTATAGTGGGACAATGACCTCCTTTTTTCTGGATGAAAAGCCCTTAGTGATGAGGTGTGCCACATAGAAGGATTTCCTGACTGTTGTGGCGATGTGGTTATCGAAGGTGAGACCACTGTCCACCTGTGTCCCTAAGTCTCTCATCACACTTTCCATGTTTAGTGTACTGCCACCTATGTGGTAATTCATGGGTACATGGTTTTTCCCAAAGGGGATAACTATACATTTCTTGGCATTAAGCTTGAGCCCATGGCTCTGGCACCAAACATCTGGTTCTGTAAGGCCCTTTGGTAGACTATCCACATCATTTGGGGATTCAGTAATGGCTCCTAGTTTGCAGGCATCTGCGAACTTTGTTAGCCAGAGTCCCTTAGTGTTGGCCTGTACTTCAGAGAAGTAGATGCCAAACAAGAGCTTTCCCAGGACTGAACCCTGTGGTACTCCACTTGTCACTTATCTGGAGCTGGATTTGGAATCAGCTACTTTTACTGTCTGGGTTCTGTCAGTAAACCAGTTATGCCCAGCTTAGTAAGTTTATCTAGGATTCCAGAGTGGGAGCTGTGTGGACCGCCTTACCCTCATCCACGGCTCTGGAGACTGATTCAAAGAAGTCAATCAGGTTCAGGAGACAAGATCGGCCCTTCAGGAACCCAAACTGGATGGGGTCCAGTGTTTGAAGGTTGCCAATGTCTTTGTTTATAAGTTCCATGATAATGCATTCCATGCCCTTGAAGATCAGGCTCATTAGACTGATGGGACGGTAGTTCCCGGGATCCAAGGTAGATCCCCCTTGTGGAGTCGGATAACTGTAGCTGTGCGCCACTCAGTGGGCACGAAGCCTGCGGTGAGGCTATGATTAAACATGACACTTAGGTGAGGTGCCAGTTCATTTTGTAGTTCATGTAGTACACAGCCCAGGATGTCATCTGGTCCCATGGATGCTGTATTCTTAGCTTTGGAGAATGTGGTTTCTACCTGTGTGGCCATGATTACCAGAATTTGGCAATCTTTTGGTATTGAGATGGGCCCTTTAGGGGGTGAGAGTAGGGTGAAGCTGGCACTAAATCGATCTGCCAGGATATTGGCAATATCCTTGTGATCCGTATATTTAATGCCATTCTGTTGTAGCTCAGAGCAGATCTGAGCATTGCCATTTAGATTCTTGACATAACTATAGAATGCCTTGTGGTTGTCTTTGCAATCTTTGACATTTTTATTTTTGTAACTAGCTTTAGAGGATTTTATGAGGGATCTCAGCTTCTTACTGAGGCTGGTAAGGGAGTTTTTTGCATCCTGGGATTTTCCACTTTTCTGCAACAGTTTCTTCCTTCTGTTGTATAGTTTGTTTATGGCAGGGGACCACCAGATTGGCTTCCCTTTTTTGGAGGAGAGTGTCTTGGTTCTGTTTGGGCTGGCATGATTCATGCACGAGTGGATGTGCTCGTACAGTGCCTTAATGTAGGATTTGACAGTCAAACTTTCATCTCCCGTCTGCATGGATGTTGTGAAGTTTGTCACTTCTGAGTTGAGTAGCATGAAGTTGGCTTTGGAGAAGTTTTTTACGGAGGTTTCCTTAGTGGGGGGGGTGGGGGTGGGATGTGGATGTCAAGGGTGATTTGCTTATGGTCAGACCTGACCAATGAGGGGGTGGAGCATCTATCTATCATCTATCTCCCATGTTGGTAACATTTCTGCACATATATTCTGATTCTCCTGAATAACATCAGCGGAAGCAGTCTTTTTCTCCTAAATTGTATGGATATTTGACCTGACCTCTGAACTCAGGCTCAATTGTCTGTACTGCAAATACCTTTTGCATATCAGTCCAAAAGCTAACTTAACTGACTCCTTTATCCACTAACCGTGTCTGAAGCATTTCCTAATAATATAAATACCCTGTAAAGTTTACACATCTCTTAAGTTGTGGTTTTCAGCCTTGTCATGCATGTGCCTCACAGTGCCTAACTGTCTATTCTTTTTCTAGCATTCCTTTGCAAGTACACACATCTTTCACTTGAAAAAGGAACATTCTGTAGCTTTCCCCTTAAAAACTGCTATTGCTAGACAGCTCATGCTTAGCCAGCAAGATTATCTTTTCCTTTATAATGAACTGTCTTTCCCTGAAACTGAATGCATACATGACAACACAAGTCTGACTCTATATTTTCAGGCATATTATTTTACCTTAATTTACTATAGTGAACTCACTCAGTCTAACACAGTATAAATTTACTATAATCATCATTTGAGAAGTCTCTGAATTTAGAATTGATAGTGCTTAGAAACCAGGTGCACTGGTTTCCTCCCATATTCCAAAGTCATGCAGTAGGTGGATTGGACACATTAAGTTGGCCATAGGCGAGAGTTTTTGCACAAGTGAGTGGTAAAAATGAACTACCTTGGCAGGGTTAGCCACCCGGTGGTGTAAACTGTGGCTCAAGATGATTGTCACTGCAAGTGACACCCCGACCACATGTGCAAGATGGAAAAAAGGGGTTGTGGATAGATGGAGTGCTTAGAATTGTTATTTAGTCTAACAGTAAACATAACAGTACTATGGCCTAACTAAATTGTGGAAAACAATTTGGAGAGTAAAAGGAAGCACCCATGTAATAGAGTAGAGTAGAGTATGTAAAATATCATTGTCTCTTGTTGGGTTCCTTGTTATTTCTCCCAACTTATTATTCTTAATAACATAGGTTCATAGGTTAGTACTAGGCTAACTGCCCTTTTGAGCCATTTTAAGCCTAGCCAATTATCCCTTGTGAGATTCAAACCCTGCACCTTGTGTTTGTAAGGCAAACACCTTAACCATTAGGCCACCCTCCCAACCCGTTATTAATATTTGAGTATGCATGTTATTTAAAGAGTAGCTTGATCGATCACTATTTTGAAAGTTGAAATCCTCTAGTAACACTGTTTTATTAGCTATGTTTTTACCTTGTAATTTGCTTATGTTTCTGGGATTCATAGGAGGGGAGTAGTAACAGCCCATGAAGATGAAATTGTTAAGTATTAACTGTAACATTACATCCATATCTAAGGTGCAGAGATATAAAGCCATTAACTGAGATTCAAATTATTCAGGGTTGACCTGAGTGTTGAAGAAGCCAGCCGGGTGGTGGAGGAGTAGAAAGAGAGAGTGAGCGACCAAAGCCATCGCATCTGTTCCAGACTAGAAGCTGGCTAGTGACTCAGTCCATTATTATGCTAATACCCGAACAAGGCCGAGGGCCTGAGATGTGTACTTGGTTCTAGAAGGTAATGTGTTTATACACTGTAGTCATCATCACGTTTTTATAAATCTAGGCTGAAATTGAAATAACATGCCGAAAGCAAGTGATCAAATGAAAATCAGAAAAATACTATATACCTGATAGTATGACAAATCCTACAACGGTTTCCCTATAAGTGGTTAACATCCATACTGTATAGTGTTCTCTCCCCGATCCCTTTCTGCTGATGTTACCTTTCCCTGATCTGATTTCTTAATCTAGTACCTAGACTGCAAGATCACAGTTTATGTGGCTAGTGTCAGTGCTCTCCCTTAAAGGGCATTCCGCCTTCCCTTACTGTTGTGTGTATTAACTTACGGCGTTAGTATATTTAAAGTACGATGGTCTGCACTGTGGATGAGGGACTTGATTCTTGCAGAAACACTGCGCTACTGTTGCTCAATGTGGTGTTTCAGGTTGTTGTATTGTGATTTGATAAGTTGCCTATTTGGGTATTTGGGAATCGGTCTTTCTGATGGAAGGTTCTTATGGTACTTTACAGCTGTGAAAAGTCACTACTAATAAAACAAGCTTAAACACTGACTTTCTTTACATCGCAACAGGGTAGTCAAGAGTGCAGATTATAAAGGCTATTACCCACATCTCTGTGGCTGAGACACTTAGCTTGCCTTATAACACTGCAACACGAGGTAAGGGTAAACTTCTGATAACTGATACAATGTCATAGTATCACTTAATTACACTGCCGTGTTATTTCATCACACCTAGATACTACTTTATTTCTAATCTTCAAAAGATTAAGAAGTTGAGTAGGAGGATGGCTTTTGGTAAATCCAAGTCCATAGCAGAGATGTTTTATATGATTTTAATGTGCTTTCCTAGATAATCTAATATTGTTGCTGTGGTCAGCTAAGTTTTCCTGGCTAAAATAAATAGTCACTGTTACTTATTATTCTGATGTGCGTTTGGTAATCAAATCAGATTTTTTTCTGTCCAGATATATTCTGATTTTAGATTAATTGCACATTTTATGAGCAATATACTGGAACATTTTTTGTTTCCAAGTAGCAAAACCATAACAAAAAGTGAACAAATGTTTTGCATGCAAAGTATGATTCAAACTCTGGCAGATTACTCATGAAGTATTGCATGCCTGCTTAATATCAAACACACTCAGGTTATATGGTTTCATTCCTATGACTATAAAAATGCAAGCTGTATGAGACAGTTTCATGTAACAGATTAAAAAGTAGTAACAGTAATGTATATTGCTCTTACAATAAAGGCTACCTTATCCCTCACTTAGCACGGAGGTATCCCTTGTGAGTATACTTATAGTAGGGCAGAAAAGAGGCAACTACATTTGAAAAGTATAATGTAATTCTTATTCTTTATACATGTACGATTGAGGCAGTAGTTTTGGCAAGAGTAATGGAAAATAAAATTGTACTTGTGATGCAGCTGACTTTAAGGATGAGCTTCTTCAAATCAACTTACAGTAAAATGAAACCATGCTTTAAATCACCACTGAATGTGTCATTAAAAACATATGGAGTTGGAAATTTGTCAGTTTACACAACGGTGATATAATTTTGTAACCGATCTTGTGAAGACTGGGGGCAGGGTTCATAATGCAACCTATATTAACAGTATGTTATACAAAAATTGTCAATATGCAGGTTCTGCAGATAAGAAAGTTTCATATTGGTATTGGAAATTCCTGATGGCTGTCCAGATGTACAAACCCTATGATTTCTATCTGCATGCTTTTCATTTTGTCTTCTTACTGTTTTCTGTAAAGATCACCAAGCAAATTAAAAGCCTGAAGCTGATTAATGACAATCTCAACACTGTTGTGTTCGACCCCTGCTGTGTCCGTGCCATTGATAAATATTTAAATTGCAAACGTCAGTGCTACCAGTTTCTAAACAGATCTTCACTGCCACTGAAAACCTGTTTCCTGCTACCAATGACAGTATTCTATGGGCTTTTTTGGGCAGGGGGTTGACAGCACAGCACAGAGATGAAGAACAGGAGCTGGAATTAAACAGCATTATCCTAAGGCCTAATTGTTTTGTTGCATTTTCTATAATATGAGTAACTGACTTGCTTCATATTCTGAAAACTATTTAATACAAAACCTGATACGAAGAGTTGATGTTTTGAGCATTTACAAAGGAGAGACCGCCTGATCTTCAACCAGTTTCAGTGATGTGGAATGAAAGTAAATGACTTTCTACTATATTAGACATAGTGATGCAATACATGTCAGTCTACTGATCTGTTTGCATTGTATCATAGTTAATGCCTTGGGGAAAGTTAGTCGGCAGTCTGCAATCAATGTATGAAAGCATAGATAGCACAGACAAGTGGCA
The DNA here is from genome assembly GCF_019279795.1 of Protopterus annectens. Lineage (NCBI taxonomy): Eukaryota > Metazoa > Chordata > Ceratodontiformes > Protopteridae > Protopterus > Protopterus annectens. Next base: position 19,913,171 of record NC_056730.1, read on the forward strand.
TTGCAAAGACACTGACCTTCTCTTACTTTCTAGTGGCCCTTAATGCAACTGCAAAGGATGTTCGGCACCTAGCAGTATTTGTCTTCAAGGATTAGTATCTAGTGTGTAGAAAGCCATGAAGTCTGCAAATAACTTTCAGGCCACTCAGAAAAGTGTTAGAGATGACACATATGAAAGTAATTTCAGAAGGTGTCAAGAAACTGTGAGTGACCCTTGGAGATTAAGGAAGTATTGTGTCAGATATGACACAAACAACAAATCAGACTTATTGAAAAAAATGTAGCAACCCTGAAAAGTGTTGTCAGTGACTAATCCTTTACTGGACTATTTCACTGCAGAGACATTTTCCTTTCTCATCTGCATCAGTTATCCTGCTCCAAAACTTACTCTTAGCAATATGACAGAACACAATACCTCTAAATCACAAGATAAAAGATACCTCATGGATTGTCTACTTGTCCAGAGTAAAGCAAGGAACGTTCAGTGCTTCAGTGTTCTATATTTATGCTTGGAAGCAGAAATGTGAAATCATTTTACCTCATACATTTTATACAGAATTGAATGTATATCAGAAAGTACAATGATGCTTTTTGCCTTTTTATGGACAGATGAAATGCAGTGAGAGTGCTCTAGGCTGCTGAAGTGGCAGCAAAGGGGAAGAGTAACTCAAGAGACTCCACATTTTCTGCCTCATGAAGCCATTGAATATGGAAAGGTACGTGTTCTGGACAGTTTAAGGTATCCTTCATCATTGTAAAGGACTCCCCAATAGGCAGAAATATTTTAGGGTGAACCGGTAGAGGAAGATGATGATTCATCTCTATCTGTTTCTTCCAAGAAGTTCTCAAACTCATCAAGTGTCCAGAAGGAGAAAGATAGACTTTTTCCTTTCTGACATGTTTGTTGACATGATTGCAGTGTTATTTGTTCCTCGAGGACACAGAAGCAAGAAATATGGAGCTACAAATTGAAGGAGCTAACAGTGATCCAGAAGCATTAGAAGAGGAAACAACACCTACAGTGCAAGTATGAGACACAATTCCTGTGGAACCTGTACATCAGCATTACTTCTCTTTACCTGGTAGAAGGTGTTCCGGCACACTATTTTCCAATACTTAAAAAATAAATTTCCAAAACTTTAAAAGAGGATGCACATCTCGGAAGCTCTGACCAGCATGCATTGTAAGATATCCTCTGACTAGTGTATGGCTACGTAGTTCACCTCATATACTCCTAACCTACATTATAGTGCTGCAGTCACCTGTCACTGTAACTTCACAGCCTAACCACCCCTAACATACATAGGTATTCTAAATATAATGCACAGTGTAACCAGAACATGCATCACCCTGCATAGACTGGGTGTGAAACTGCATAAATCAGTTTATTTGGTATTGTTGGTGTCATAGGTTCATAGATAGGTACTAGGCTATCGACTCTGGGGGCTATACAAGCCCAGCCAAAAAGGTACCCTGGCTTTTGCCACCCAAGAAAATGATTTTCCTGTGCCACTGTCAAGCAGAGCCACAGAGGTGATCCCAGAGGTGAATTTCCTATTTCCCATCCAGTCATCAAGATTTTTCTTGAAGAGTGCTAATGAGGAGCTTTGTTTGATATAGATAGGTAGTTTATTCCAGAGTATGGGAAGTCTCTGGGACAGGAATCTATCCCTCCGGCATGTTCTGTTTATTGTGGTGACAAGGTTTAGGTCCCTAGAGTGTGTAGCTTAGAGGGATTGGGATTTCTTTAAGTGGAGCATGTCCAACAGCTCTGGGTTTGACATAGCTTTGTATGTTAGGCAGAGATCACCTCTGAGTAGGCGATATGCGACGGAGTAAAGCTGGAGTTTTTTGAGATGGTCTGCGTAGGGCATCTGTTTGAGGCCGGTAATCCTCTTTGTGAGGTATTTCTGCAGCTTTTCCAGTTGCTGTAGATGTCTTGTGAGGTACATACCAAAAGGGGCATTGTACTCTATAATGGGTCTAATGAGTGATGAGTAGAGGGGAACAATAACCTCTTTTTTTCTGGATGAGAAACCTTTTGTGATGAGGTGTACCACGTAGAAGGATTTCCTGACTACTGCGGTGATGTGGTTATCAAAGGAGAGACTACTGTCCACCTGTGTCCCAAGGTCTCTTATCACAGTTTCAGTGTTAAGTATACTACCGCCTATGTTGTAGTTCATGGGTACAGAGTTTTTACCAAAGGGGATGACAATGCACTTTTTGGCATTGAGCTTGAGGCCATGGCTTTGATATCAGGCATTTGTCTCAGTGAGGCCATTTTGCAGGATGTCCACATCATTAGGAGTTTCGATTATGGCTCCTAGTTTGCAGTCATCTGCAAACTTCGTTAGCCAAAGACCTTCTGTGTTAGCCTGTACTTCAGAGAAGTAGATACCAAACAGGAGAGGACCCAGGACTGAACCCTGTGGTACTCCACTTGTCACTGGTCTGAAGTCGGATTTGGAGTCTGCTACTTTCACAGTGTGGGTTCTGTCAGTGAGCCAGTTGGGAACCCATCTTGTGACATAGGAATTTATACCTAGTTTAGTGAGTTTATCTATAATTCCAGAGTGGGGGATGGTATCAAAAGCCTTGGCAAGATCTAGATAGGCTGTGTGAACCATCTTACCCTTGTCTACGGCTTTGGTGACTTCTTCAAAGAAGTCTATCAGGTTTAGGAGGCATGATCTGCCTTTTACAAACCCGAACTGGGTGGGGTCCAGAGTTTGGAGATTACCTATGTCTTTGTTTATAAGTTCCATGATGATACGTTCCATGACCTTGCAGACCAAGCTCATCAAGCTAATGGGGTGGTAGTTCCCGGGGTCCGTGGTGGCTCCCCCCTTGTGGAGTGGGATAACTGTTGCTGTGCACCATTCAGCAGGCACAAAGCCTGAGGTGAGGCTATGATTGAACATGGTACTTAGGTGGGGTGCCAGTTTGTCCTGTATTTCGTGTAGAACGTAGCCTGGGATGTTGTCTGGTCCCATGGATGCTGTGTTCTTGGCTTTGGAGAGTGTGTTTTTTTACCTGTGCAGCTGTGATTACAGGAACTTTGCATTCTTCTGGTATATAGATGGGCTCTTTAGGGGGTGAGGAGGGGGGTAAAGTTAGCACTGAACCTATCTGCCAGGATGTTCACAATATCAGTTGGATCGGTATATTTAGTGCCATTGTGCTGTAACTCAGAGTAGATGTTGCCATTGAGAGTCTTGACATAGCTATAGAATGCTTTGCGGTTGTCTTTAGAATCAGTGGTGATTTTGTTTTCGTAACTAGCTTTGGAGGATTTTATCAGGGATCGCAGCTTCTTACTGAGGCTGACCAGGGAGCTCCTCCACTTATGGGATTTTACTCTCTTTTGCAACAGTTTCTTCCTTCTGTTGTACAGTTTGTTTATGGCAGTGGACCATCAGATTGGCTTCCTTTTTTTAGGAGGATAGTGTCTTGGTTCTGTTTGGGATAGCACGATCCATGCACTCATGTAAGTGCTTATAAAGTGCAATTGTGTAGGATTCCGTAGTCTTAACTGTATTGTCCATATGCCTGGTTGTCATGAAGTTCACCACTTCTGTCTTAAGAAGCATGAAGTTGGCTTTGGAGAATTTTTTTACCGTGGTTTCCTTAATAGGGGTGGGGGCAGGATGTGGATATCTAGGGTAATTAGCTTATGGTCGGATCTGACCAACGAGGCGTTGACTTCAGGTGTGGAACACCGGTCACTCATGTTTGCAATGACTAGCTCTAGGATATTGTTGCCCCTGGTGGGGGTGTGTATAAGTTGATCCAGGGCATTGGAGTTTATGAATTCCAGAAAGCGTTCAGTGAAGGAGTTGGTACATGAGTAGTTTTTCCAGTTAATGGTGGGGTAGTTGAAATCACCCATTATTAGGGTGTTTGGTTGAACCCTAACATTTTCCAGTACATTAAGAAAAGAGGAGTGGGAATCCTGGGGCATGGTGGGTGATCTGTAGCAAGCTACAATTTGGATTGCAGTTTTGCCCAGAGTTAGTTGCACTTGGATAACCTCGGCTGCATTATGCTGAGCAACCAGCCTGGAGGTGTGGATATCCTTAATGAATATGGACACACCTCCACCTTTGGTGTTCCAGTCCAGGTTACATGGCCAAAAAGTGTGATATGAGTTATAGCCTGGTAGTGCAGGGGTGCTCTCTGGAGCCTTGAACCAGGTCTCAGTCACTGCACAGACATCAATGTTCTCCATTTTAAGGAGTGCCTCGAGTGAATGCATTTTGAGATTTAGACTTCTAGCATTGATTAGCATCACCCACAGTTTTTGCTTGCCTGTTCCTGTCATGGTGGTGAATTTGTCATTTGAACCTTGCCTAAAAAAGGTAATATAGGGGCGGCAATAACCTTAGCCAGTATCCGGAATCCCAGTGTCATGTCCCTTAGCTGTGGACTTTGCCTCAACCGTGTCTCTCTGTTGTTTGTTCCTCCCCTGAATCTTCACCCTGACCTTCTGCTGCTGTTGCAACTCGTGTGAAGTGTCCTGCCATTCCTGACATAATGTCTTCCTCTGGTGCCACTGTTTATGCAACATTATGTTGTGAAGTACGAAACACACAACAAATATTTTGTTGCGAACATCCAAATTATATTGCATTGCACCTCTGGAAGTGTTTACTATCAGAAGCATCCCTTCATTAGTCTGAATATTTACTGCATTAAATTTTTGGTTTCAGTGGATCCTTATTATAGGACATTTTCTGAAAGATTTGAAGGCTTCACATCAGTGTCATCAACCAAGGCTATAGGGCACATCAGATATTGTGAAACATACAACACAATAAATTATATGTGACCTGCTCCCAGCATGCATGGTACCCTGTGTAAGCTGAAATGTTTGTGTTCCTTCCAACCAACTGACACCACAGCAATTCCCCTCACAGGAACCACTGGTATAGTTAAAATGTGCACCATGTATGTCAGTCATACACAGTGCTTTAGTTGGGCAAAGACAAATTATAAATAATGACCTGGACATTACATAATACCTGGTATCTCATGGAGTGAAAGCCTATCCTTTTTGTAGATATTTGATCACCTGGGCCAGGTAGGACCCTTTTAGCAATATCGGTGCAATCTATGGTGTCTGTGAACTCATAGAAACAGGTTATCTGACAGAGGACCTGCAAGATGTTGGCTCTCTCCTCTGGCATCCTGGAAACCCAGCTATGCTCCTCCACATACTGTAGTATAACGCTGAAGCACTGGTCTAATATTCAGAAAAATGACATCTGTAATATCAGTCTGGAAACGACATCTGTAATATCACAGTCTGGAAACAACATCTGTAATATCACAATCTGGAAACATCTGTAATATCACAATCTGGAAACGACATCTGTAATATCACAGTCTGGAAATGACATCTGTAATATCACAGTCTGGAAACGACATCTGTAATATCACAGTCTGGAAATGACATCTGTAATATCACAGTCTGGAAACGACATCTTCATATATTATAAATTCATAGGTTAGTACTAAGCTAACTGTCCTTGCAAGCCATTTTAAGCCTAGCCAGTTATCCCTTGTGAGACTCAAACCCTGCACCTTGTGTTTGTAAGGCAAACACCTTAACCATTAGGCCACCCCCAACCCAACCCAACCCCAATCTGTAATATCGCAATCTGGAAATGACATCTGTAATATCACAGTCTGGAAATGACATCTGTAATATCACAGTCTGGAAGGTCCCTGTAGCTAAGACGGTTAATGTTACACATAACTTTCTGTCTACAGAAATAGGCACATTGTACATTCTCCTCAATGCAACTTGTGGGCAGCTAGTGTCCCAAGAGTATTTTTGTCTACCTAAAAATGGCCCACCATCTGTTGTTTTATCAGATAGTGGCAAGTCCACAGCTGCCTGTGTCTCTATTGTTAGTGCAGATGGTGGATACATACAGTATTGCAAGCATTGTTTTGGAGGGAGGCTGCCACCATCACACACTGCTCTATATACAGTATTGCAAACACTGGCTTGGAGGGAGGCTGCAACCATCACATACTGCTCTACATACAGTAATGAAGACATTGTTTTGGAGGGAGGCTGCCACCGTCACATGCTGCTCTACATACAGTAATGAAGACATTGTTTTGGAGGGAGGCTGCCACCGTCACACGCTGCTCTACATACAGTATTGCAAACACTGGCTTGGAGGGAGGCTGCCACCATCACACGCTGCTCTGCATACAGTAATGAAGATATTGTTTTGGAGGGAGGCTGCCACCGTCACACGCTGCTCTACATACAGTATTGCAAACACTGGATTGGAGGGAGGCTGCCACCATCACACGCTGCTCTACATACAGTAATGAAGACATTGTTTTGGAGTGCCACCATCACATGTTGCTCTACTGCTTCTGTTGCTTTAATTCATGACATAGTTCTCATCATAACGGCTTTCAAAATGGGTAAGTAAGACCATGCATATTCTCCATTTTTCTACATTCCTTTGCATCTCCCATGTGGCTCATTTGCAAGGGATTCCTCTTTTTACATATCATTATGTAGAAATTTGCATGTGCTTCATATCACACTATTCTAACCACTGCACAGTTGTGCAGTCTGTGTCTTTGAACTGCCAACAGTCTGCACTTGGCTGTTACTCATGCCTCTTAATGCTGCATCCTGTGCAAACAGTCTGTGAATTCCAGTAAGTGACTACAAGGGAGCACCCACCACCCAAATTTAAGTATATGAATGATGGAGTGATGGAAACAGGCTATGCCCTCCCAAATAGTAGAGCTCAAACATTTGCATAGCTGTGTCAGAGTGCAAGAGAAATTCCTAAGTAGAAGCTCACTGTAGAGGAATCCAAATTAAGATTTAGACTTTTGCAGTCCACTTTGTTTCTTACACTTCAGGCCTTCTTCAGCAAAACACATTTTATCATAATGCAAAAGTTGTATCTATGTACATAAATACCTTACATAAAAATGGCACACAAATGTTCAGAAACTACAACTTTATTTTTATGCACCAGTTGAAAAAGCAATTTTATGACATCTACAGTGGTTTTGGAACAGAACGATGGTGGTCTAAAAAAGGAAAACAAGAAACGTGTGCAATGGAAAGTACTAGAAATGAAGGAAAAATAAGAAAATGTATTTTAGTAAAGTACTACAATAAAATCAGAATGTTCCATTTTATTAGAAACACACATTTTTAAGCAATTTTTAAGTAATAAGACAAAATGTGCAACATTGTTACGGCTAAGAAGGGCTCTTTTTTCATTTGTAACTTAAAATTCTTTCTCTGTAAAGAACTGTACAATTTTTCTCATTTGTTAAATAAAATTCTTTCTCTTTAAAGAGCTGTAAAATAAATCAGGGTGAGGTACATTGCTACTAGTCATGCTGTGCCAAAGTAAAAAAAAAAACCTCTAGTAACAGTTTATAATTAGTTATGTCTTTTAAACAGAATTGTTCGTGTTTGTGTTTGTCATACATTTTACAGCTTTGTACAGTGCTATAGCAATCTGACTGATGCCATGAGACTGAAACATATTAGGGCACTTCCTGTAAGTCACTGCTGTATCTTGATAAATCTAGAATTTAACAACAAGGCAAAAATACTAAGAAAAGAAGGGAACAGCTGCTATCACTACAAAGCATTTATCTACCCCAAACAACCAGTGTGTATGAGGCAGGGGGAGGGGTGGAAGTAAAGCAGGATCATAAAACTTAGCATAGCAGGAAAAAATACTGAAATACTCTCTAACCCCAACCGTGAAGCCATAATGTGTCAATACCTTGCCCATTACTTACCAAAAAGTCTGTCACCCAGAACAAACACCAAAGCAGCCTAGTTAATCTGAGCACCGTGTCACTGTTGCAACTCTATATACTGAATGACAGTGTGAGAACATGTTCTCATAACAAGGTGGCTTGTAAAGGTAAACTACAGTTACGTGAATACACTCGGCATGGAAGGAAATGTTTTAGAAGTAGAGTCAGTGCTGCAGTTTAAATTCCTTATCCATGAGAATTAGCAACAGATGTCTTCAGTTCTGCTCTGAATTCGGGAGCTTTTCAGATATTCCCTAAGTGGGCCTAGACTTCTCTTTTAACCATGGACATCAATTTTACACTTCACTAAAAAGTTGAGTTCTTTTCTGTTAAAAGGAAACTAACAAATGTACCCCCGATATGGACAAATAGTGCCGTCAATACACAGATTATAAAGCCCTTGATGGACAAATGAAGTTGCTACATTAATATATACTTTGGAGTCAGCTGTGAACTCACAAGGGACCCAAAGTAAGCATAGTTAAATACCAGACATGTACTTTTTTATTCCATTAGCTCCACCATCATTTGAACTTTTTGCTACCAAGGCAGTCAGAAGAGAGTTACTAGCCAAGGAAAGGAAGTGGGAGGTAATACTGCAACAGCGATTCTCCCACTTGAACACCTACTCTTATGAAGTGCACACTTTGTTGTGGTACATTTATCATAGGGCTCAATGGTGCAATACTTATTCCTTACTTGAACACCTACTCTTATGAAGTGCACACTTTGTTGTGGTACATTTATCATAAGGCTCAATGGTGCAATACTTATTCATTACTTGAACACCTACTGTTATGAAGTGCACACTTTGTTGTGGTACATTTATCATAAGGCTCAATGGTGCAATACTTATTCCTTACTTGGACACCTACTGTTATGAAGTGCACACTTTGTTGTGGTACATTTATCATAAGGATGAATGGTGCAATACTTATTCCTTACTTGAACACCTACTGTTATGAAGTGCACACTTTGTTGTGGTACATTTATCATAAGGATGAATGGTGCAATACTTATTCCTTACTTGAACACCTACTGTTATGAAGTGCACACTTTCTTGTGGTACATTTATCATAAGGCTCAATGGTGCAATACTTATTCCTTACTTGAACACCTACTCTTATGAAGTGCACACTTTGTTGTGGTACATTTATCATAAGGCTCAATGGTGCAATACGTATTCCTTACTTGAACACCTACTCTTATGAAGTGCACACTTTGTTGTGGTACATTTATCATAAGGCTAAATGGTGCAATACTTATTCCTTACTTGAACACCTACTCTTATGAAGTGCACACTTTGTTGTGGTACATTTATCATAAGGATGAATGGTGCAATACTTATTCCTTACTTGAACACCTACTCTTATGAAGTGCACACTTTGTTGTGGTACATTTATCATAAGGCTCAATGGTGCAATACTTATTCCTTACTTGAACACCTACTCTTATGAAGTGCACACTTTGTTGTGGTACATTTATCATAAGGCTCAATGGTGCAATACTTATTCCTTACTTGAACACCTACTCTTATGAAGTGCACACTTTGTTGTGGTACATTTATCATAAGGCTCAATGGTGCAATACTTATTCCTTACTTGAACACCTACTCTTATGAAGTGCACACTTTGTTGTGGTACATTTATCATAAGGATGAATGGTGCAATACTTATTCCTTACTTGAACACCTACTCTTATGAAGTGCACACTTTGTTGTGGTACATTTATCATAAGGCTCAATGGTGCAATACTTATTCCTTACTTGAACACCTACTCTTATGAAGTGCACACTTTGTTGTGGTACATTTATCATAAGGCTCAATGGTGCAATACTTATTCCTTACTTGAACACCTACTGTTATGAAGTGCACACTTTGTTGTCCTACATTTATCATAAGGCTCAATGGTGCAATACTTATTCCTTACTTGAACACCTACTCTTATGAAGTGCACACTTTGTTGTGGTACATTTATCATAAGGATGAATGGTGCAATACTTATTTCTTAATTGAACACCTACTCTTATGAAGTGCACACTTTGTTGTGGTACATTTATCATAAGGCTCAATGGTGCAATGCTTATTCCTTAATTGAACACCTACTCTTATGAAATGCACACTCTGTTGTACTACATTTATCATAAGGATCAACGCTGGAATGCTTATTTCTTATTAACCACGTGACAATGCTAAAGCTACTAGTTGCTCAGGGCAATTAAAACATACCTATAGGATTTCAGAAGTGGTTACTGCCCTTCTCCTGCACTGCAGATCCAAACCATATGCGCAGTAGTTCAGGTGGCTATTTCGTGGATGCTTTGGACTGATATATTTCTAAAGAAGTCTACTGTGGTGCTGGCAGTCTGGTAGAATGAGCTACTACAGAGCCTTCTAAGGCTTGTCCATTGTTCTCAACAGAAAAAATACAGCTGGTTTACCACTTAGTTGTTTTTTTTGTACAATTGTCTATTCTGCCTACCTGGTATGAAAGGTACAGACAGCTGGTTTGACTTGTCTGAGATCCTTTGCTCTTGAACTGAATTGGCTAAGCAAATTTAAGATGAGTAACATCCTCTCTCCCTTATTTTGTGGTTTGGGAAGAGAGAAGTTAACTGCATGATCTGATACAATATCATTTCCACCACTGCCCTGGGACAAAGGAAAGCTTAGTTCTAAGGCCTACTCTATTTCTATGAACTGTAATGTTTACCCACTTTCAAGGCTAAATGGGTCAGCTGACAAATCTTATCCTTCATGGCCTCATCAGGGATTTCGCCAGTCATGTTTCCTGTGTTTTTGAAGGTATTGCGTACCTAATTATATGCATTTGCTAATTTAAGGTGTATGAGGTATGATCTTTTTTTTTTTATAACTGGCCGATAACTTTGGTCTCTGTACCAGTATAGAACATCCTACTGCCTGCAGGTACTCTGCACCCCCTTGTAGCATACAACAGCACTGCTGACTCAGCTAGTGAGTATCTGCACAGATACTTACATGGGTCTTCCAAAATGAAAAACTTACAAGCTTTTAGCAGGCTTGAGGCTGGGGAAAAGGGTTCCAGGGGTGAATTTTCCAAGGCATGTAGGGACAACTAGCAACCTCAGTTCTTCTATGCCCAAGAGGTCTGGGGTACTACTTATGTGGCTTTTAAACTAACGAACAATTGAAACATGCTTTATCTTAAGACTAAATGTTTCTCCCAATGAAATATTCTCTGAAGGATGACCTGATGATTTGGTTCCTTGTCACTGTATTATTGCCAGTGCAAAGTCATCAGTGTCAAATATTGCAAATTCTCCTTGTCCGTGTCTGAGGAATCTGGATGAGGGGATTCTCTTGGATTCCACTCCCGAAGTAGAAGGCTGGTCTGGCCTGGAATAAGAGCTGATTCCATGCCATGTGACCATGCATTCCTTTGTAAATTTCCAACAATCAAAAATAGCAGAGGCTGTAGCAGGTGTTGGAAGTCTGACCAGAATAGTGGATATCTGCACATCTCTAATGTGCTAATCCCCATGGATGAGGGTCATACTGCAGCAGTGATGCCCACAACAAACATGTTATACTTCCTTGCAGAATGCACTTCTTGCAAAAGCAGTAAAAACAGTGCAGTGTTTCTTACAGCTCCAAAGTGGTTCAAGTGTCTGATGTTATTACGGTATACTCAGCAAATAATGTACACGCACATGAACACCAAGATTCATGTTTATACCTGCCATTACTTTCCAGTTCAACATTGTAATTCTATTTTGCTAAAGACGACGGTGACCACAACGAATGAACTACAAATACTACACAACGATGTAAAAACAAGCAGCACAATCAAGTGTAAAACTGGAGGATTTTTTTTTCATGGAACTGTTTATATTTGTAAAAATGAGAAAGATTTACAGTAAACATAAAAATACTGTACAAAGTGAAACCTTACTAGTACCCCTACCCACTGAGATGTTATGGTCTCTTTAAAGCCCAGTGACAATGTTAACAAGCATTATATTTACAACTGCAAAACATTTGCTTTGGTTCTCATTAAAACACAGATGCTGCCCGTCATATCAGACAGGCTTTACAGACCAACCTTTTTTCAAAACACTTGTGTCCATTTTTGGTAGGCAAAGAGGCAAACATATCAACTCATATGTTATTGCACAACTCAGACATTATGTGTAAATCTTTAAATATGCTACAAACTGATGATGAAAGTAAGAATAACGGTCCCTTGTACTGTAAGTATCAAACGCAACATTACCACAGATATCTGCAGGCCACTGCTAAACATGAATTCTATGACATCTTTCTATTAATTAACATTTCAAAATTAGACGGAACACAGGTTAAACAGCACTCATGGCAAAGGAAGAAAACTAATATGGCAAACAATGAAGCAGGCCATGCAGTTAAATTCACTAGCAGAGTACTCTATGGCTCATAATGTAATTTTTAAACAGAATTATAAAAGTGAATAATTTAAAATAGTTAAAAAAAAATCTGAAGCCCACATTCATCCATACATCTAAAATGGGGCATCTCCTAATTTAACAGTCAGAAACTTCTGGTTGTTCAGACAAAAAAGTTTGATTTTTATCTCTTTAAATTCTTTGTGAAAGAATCTAATGTATGGAGCCAGCCACACACATTATAAATTACTCTCTTGGGACTCCTGTGGTAAAGCATTTATTTGACCTTGGGCTCTATATTTCTCTCTCTCTTTTTCCCAGAACCATTTTGAGAACAGACATACTTCTGAAGGTCACTGATACAGGAGTTGTGTCAGTGTTGGTATTACTTCTTTATTTGGCCTTTCATTCACCTTGTTCTCTTGTTTTCTACTTGTGACAGATAAAGTCTAGCATTGTTGGTATTAGTAAGTGAAAGAAGCACAGTATAAAAATAATGCTAGCTCAACATAAATACTAACACCCCTTAAACACATTTTGTAATTTAATTATATAAAGGGACTCCAAAAAATGCACTACTTTCCTGTTTAGCCTTACATGTCTGCTGGCTTCTTGGACTGCATGCCTACATCAAGAATATTCAAACATTAACAAGATATAATTCTGCACCTTGTGATGTACATCTTCAAGTGACTATGACAACAAATTTACAGATATTACCTCATCCATGATAGCTGAATGAACTGCATTACCTTGCTGCAACCCTAACCAGTACATGCATCATGGCTGTGTGCTCCAAACCCTTTTGGAACCAGCATGCAAGAAAAGTACAGTTGTGTACCTACCATAAATGTAGATGTTCGAGTACATTCACTGTTGCAGTCATTACTCTTGGGTTATCCTGCTGGCAGGCTACCCACACTCGGCCTGAATTACAAAGTCCTGGTTCGGAGTCGGTTGCTGTCGCCTCTTCCCTGACGTCAGTGCGCCAGGGGTACAAAAGATGCAGCCAACGCCATTTTCTTCAGTTTTTCTTGCCCCAGATGTCAGGTGCCCCCAAAAGTGTAGGCTAAAAAAACATTGCTTATAAAAAGCATGCACTAAAATAAACATTACCTTCATCTACAAGCAAATACACCACATAGGTTGTATAGAATAGAGAAGTACAGATAAGCCCCAGCAAAGAAAGGGGGATGGTGGGTGGGTAATCTGGACTGCAACAGTGAATATACTTGAACATCTACATTTATGGTAGGTACACAACTGTACTATGTTCATCGTGTTTCACTATTGCAGTCATTACACTTGGGTTGAATCCCAAAGCTGAGGTTGGGTGGCTGGGCCTAAATAGGATTAGGAGTGGCTATGAGGCCCTGCAGAACTGCAGTGGCAAAGCCTGCTCTGGATTTAGAATAAAGAGGCAAATGGTAGTGCTTTGTGAAAGTGTGCACTGAAGTCCAAGTTGCAGCCTCCAAAATGTCCCTAGTTGGTACTCCTCTGAGGAAGGCTGCTGAAGTGGCTGCTGCTCTGGTTGAATGTGGCCCAATGCCTTTAGGCACTGATTTGCCATGTTGAGAATAGCAGAAATGAATGCAGTGTCCTATCCATTTTGAAATAGTCTGCTTTGAGATAGCCTTTCCTTGTGATCCTGCAGCATATGCCACTAAAAGTTGCTCAGTCTTTCTGAAAGCTTTAGTTTTGTCCAAGTAGAAGCGTAGCTGTCTGTGTATGTCCAAAGAATGCAGAAGTCTCTCCCCTTTATTCTGTGGGTTTGGGTAAAAAGTAGGCAAATGAATGGTTTGGTTAAGAGCCACACTGGACACTACCTTAGGCATACATGTTAGGTTTGTCCTTTGAGAAACCCTGTCCGGATGGAAGATAATAAAAGGTTCCACAGCCATTAATGCCTGTAACTCTGAGACTCTTCTTGCTGAAGTTATTGCTAGGAGCAGAGCTGTTTTCCATAAGAATTTTATCTCAGCTGTATTGGCTGGCTCAAAAGGAGGCAGTGTGAGTTTTTCCAATACAAAATTGAAGTCCCATGCAGGTATTGGTGCTCTCCTTGGAGGTCTTATGTTTTTGGCCCCCCTGAGGTACTGCCTAAGCAATGGATGTGAAAAAATAGGTGGGTCCGTATTGTAATGAGCTGAAATGGCAGAGGAATGGATCTTAATTGATGAGATGGATAGGCCTTTGTCCAGCATCTCAGTTAGATATTGTAAAATCTGAGGAATATTTGGAACAAGCGTGTCAATTCCTTGTGCCTGGTTCCAAGCACAGAATCTTTTCCATTTTTCTGCATAAGATTTTCTGGTGCTGGGCCTCCTGGCCTCCAAAATAACATCCATAACCTCTTTAGAAAGAGATGTATTCTGAATGGTTACACTATCCACCATGCAGCTAGGTTTAGGGTTCTGAGTTGGCTGTGCAGGATCTGATTGTCTTGCTGGGTCAGTAAATGAGGAATTTGAGGCAATGTCCAGGCTGGGCCTTGAGACAAGCTCCTTAGGATTGGGTACTAGTGTTGGCATGGCCAATATGGGGCAATTAGTATCATTTGTGGCTTCTCTTGTCTGACCTTTAAGAGTACTTTGGGGAGGAGAGGCAGTGGAGGAAAGGCATATACTGTGAGGTTGTTCCAGCTGAATGACAAAACATCCACTTTCCATGCTTGTTTGTGATAAGTCCTTGTGCAGAATCTCTGAAGTTGGCAGTTGTGAGGGGAGGCAAAAAGATCTATGTCTGGGCATCCCCATTTCCTTGTTATCATGTTGAAGATTTGTGGATCTAGTTTCCACTCATGAGGATCCATGAGGTTTCTGCTTAGTTCGTCTGCCAGAGCATTTGTTTTTCATGGCAGGAATTGTGCTTGCAGGTGTACTTGGTAAGTCAATGCTGTGTTCCACAAAATCATGGCTTGTCTGTGGAGGGGGTAGGAATGTGTGCCCCCCCTGCTTGTTTATGTACCACATGACTGTGGTGTTGTCTGTCTTTATCAGCAGCTGTCCTGGATGAAGTAGGTCCTTGAAGGCTGTGAGGGCATTTTGTATAGCTAGCATCTCTTTTTGATTGATGTGAAGATGCCTTTGGCTTGTGGGCCATGTGCCCTGAATACATTTTCCTACCATGTGGACCCCCCAGGCATAATCTGATGCATCTGTTGTTAGTGTTTGCCTGGCTGTGGGTAAAGTGAATGGCTGTCCCTTGTTGTGGTGACAGGCCTGTGCCCACCATCGAAACTTCTGTTGCAGGCAGGGAATGAGTGAAATGAATGATTCCAGGCTGTGGCAATGTTGTGTCCAAACACTTTTTAGATACCATTGTAGTTTCCTCATATGCAGTCTTGCATATGGAATTAGCAGAATGCAGGATGCCATGTAGCCCAGAGCCTGCAGAATTTTTCTCGCAGATAACTGGGTCTTTGTTGCCATGCTTTCGAAGTAAGAAGTCAGTTGCCTTTGTTTATCTGGCGTGAGATAAGCCATCTGGGCAGTTGTATTTAAGCTTGCACCCAGGAATATTATCTCTTGAGAGGGTACTAGTTTTGATTTCTTTTCGTTTACTGTGTACCCTAGGCAAATTAGTAATCTTTTTCAAACGCCAGATGCTTTAATAGAATGTCTTTGGTCTCTGCTTGAATAAGGCAGTCGTCCAAGTAGGAATATATTTGAATTCCTCTGTCTGCAAAATGCAATTACTGGTGCCAGGCATTTTGTGAAGACCCTGGGCGCAGTAGATAAGCCAACGGGCAGTGCAGAGAATTGGTAGTGCATTGAGCCAGCTATGAATCTGAGGTATCTTCTGCAAGATTGTCTGATTGGGACATGCAGGTATGCCTCTTTGAGGTCCAAAATTACAAGCCAAGATTTCTTGCCCAGCATGGGCAGAAGCTGCTGCAGAGTCAACATTTTGAATTTTGGAATGTCCAGAAAAGTATTTAGAATAAACAGGTCCAGAATTGGTCTCCATGCTTTGTCCTTTCTTGGTACTAAGAAAAGTCTTAAGTAAAATCCTTGTCCCTGCTCTTGTTGTGGTACTGGCTGAATAGCCCTCCTGTCCATGAGAGCTGAAACTTGTTTTTGTGCCTCTGCCCACTGATTGTGTGGCAGGTCTGGCATACCTTTTGCCTTTGGAAGGGTGTGAAAATGGAACCTGTAGCCCTGAGAGACTATATTTAAGACCCATTTGTCCTGGGTGATCATGTGCCAATTTTGTGAAAAAAGTGCTAGCTTTCCCCCCAAGGCTGCTGCCAAAAGATAAAAAGCTTGGCATTGGCAGAGGGAAGTCATTGGGACTGTTTCCAATATGGCTGTGATTTGTCTTTTCTGCTTTTGGAGGTAAAAGCACCCCATTGTTTGGGCCTGTATGAGCCCTGGGTCTGTTGTCTGCCTCTAGGGCATCTTTATCTGCCTCTTTGTGGCCTGTCTGACATGGGAAAGGACCAATTTTTAGAAGGCCAGTTCCGGCTAAATCTGGGTGGCTGTACCTGTAAGAAATCCTTTACTGTCTGCATAGACTTAGCTTTATCCTCCATTTTCTTCAACACATCTTCTACCTTAACACCAAACAAAGTATCATGCTGTAATGGAGCATCCAATAATTTTGCTTTAACATGATCAGGCAGAGTCTGTTCCTTTAACCAAGCATGCCTTCTAATGACAGAACCTGTAACAGCGGCCCTGCAAGAGGCCTCCAGTGAATCAAAACCACATTGCAAAGTATGCTTTCCCACTTGTTCAGCTGCATGCAATAAATCCTGCATTTCCTTGTTCTCAGAACATTCAGAATTTGTCAACATTTTCTGTTTTAGCAGATACATTAAGTATTGCTGATATTTAAGCATATGAAACTGACAATTTTAAAGCCCTTACAGCCAAGGTAGCAGAAGTGTAAACTTTTTTCCCCCATCTGTCCAGTACCCTTGAATCTCTATCTGAGGGGACATGTTTTTTTGCAGTAGACGCCTTGACCCCTTTGGGACCATGAGAAATAGTTTATGGGTCAGCAGCAGGGTTTTTATATGGAAATTTATGAGAATCTGGAACCCTGTAGTATCTGTCTGGCTTAACAGGTGCAGGAGGTAAAGAGTCGGGAGACAGTCCGGACTCTGAAAATACATTATCTACAATGTCTAGAACAGGTGGAATAGCAAGAGGTCTGTGCTGAGGTAGTAAAAGAAAGTCTCTGAGCCTTTTCTTAGATTTTTGAGTAATCTTGGCTTTCCCAGTGGAAATGCCCCCTCATGGTATGCAGGGTTTCCCCAAAGGAATAATTCTCAGGAGGAGAAGCTGAAGGAATAGGCTGAAGGAATAGATTCTTCAGCATCAGAATCCTCATAGGGAGGGATAGAGTATCCCTGTTCTGAAGAGGAGTCAGAGGAAATGGAAACCTGATCAGAGGAATCATATTCAGTGTCTTGCCCAGGCCTCTTATCAGGAGGGGGATGGGAACCCCTGATCAAAGTAATTAGGTCTTCGGCCATTTTGAGCATCTGTTTCTTAGGCATGGAAGTTTGTCCTGGAGAATGCTATACTTATTTCCTTGTCTTTAAAGCTGTTTTAGTCTTTGTCTTGGATGCTGAAGTTGGCTTCATGTAAAGCTGTGTAGGTCTGAAAACACCCTCAGAAGCCGATGCCTGCTCAGCGGCTCCGGACCCATCTGAGGGATTAGCTTCTGAAGGCCCAATGCCTTAAGTATTCAGAGGCCTAGTTGTCTCCACGTGGGAGTCGGAGGCGGCCTGTGGCTCTGAGGTAGCGGGTGTCAGGGGCTGTGAAAGCGCCTCACTGAGAACCGGTGACTGGCCTAGAAGAGGCTTTGTCGTCGGTTTTGGACCTCGGATGCCTGTCCTTTTCTTTTTCCTTGCGCTTTTTATGAACTCCGGTTGTTGGCTGTTCCGACGGCATATATAGTTAAACCTTCAGCCAAAGTAATGAAATGCAAAATCGTACCGAAGCTTAATAGTGAGTTGGTTAAATCTAGCACAAAACCGACAACTAGCAACGTCGCGGTCAGGGCCTAGGCAAGAAATACAGTAAGAATGAAAATCCTTATGAGGTATTTGCTTCCCACAAGAAATACAATTGATAACTTTTTCTGACATCGGTCTGGAGCAAGAAAAAAGTTTCCCCAACAGGGTACTTAGCTTTAATGAAGACTTTGGTTCTCAAATTCAATTACGAAAATCTCAGGAGTCGGCCGACCGGCACTTGCGAACTGCTTTTGCTTTGGGCAAAGCGCGGCAAGAAAGACTGAAGAAAATGGCATCGGCTGAATCTTGTATACCCCTGGCGCACTGGCGTCAGGGAAGAGGTGACATCAACTGACACCGGACCAGGACTTTGGAATTCAGGCCGACTGCGGGTAGCCTGCCAGCAGGATAACCCAAGTGTAATGACTGCAGCAGTGAAACACAATGAACATCAAGCTATAAGGAGCTGATTGTATCTTATCATTCTCATACTGCAAGATCAATGCACTTTAGGTAGATTTGAAGCACTTGCATAAGAAGAAATTTTAAATACCAGTTACTGTAGTTTACAACATAAAACAAACTCTGTGATGCCCTTTGTGTTCATAAATGAAAAACAATTTCAAAATACAACTTTACTTCAAATTAAACTAAAATTAGAATTATATTTAGAAAATAAAATCACAGCTCATATGGTCATTTCAGTGGTATGCTCATCACATCATTAGAAGGGAAATGTTTGACAACTCAACACTTCACTTCACTTCCTCTTACTTCTTGTGATCTTAATGCATGTAGTTTTGTTGATAAGGTTTTGTAAACTCCAGATCAATCCTCAGCCCTACTACTCTGTGTGCATGTCTGTGTGTTTGTATATCTATATATCTATATTTACACACACACACACACACACACACACACACACACACACACACACACACACACACACACACACACACACACACACACACACGTGTACATATTTAGAAAATCAACCCTCACTCAGGGGGGGATTGCAATGGCATAATGGTGTCACCAGCTGTCTTATTACAAAATAAATCAACAGAGGCATTGTGAGACAAAGCACAGACATTAAACCCAAATTAAAGCAAATTAAAATACAAATCATCCACGAGACCAGAAAAGACATGTATCCTACTGATGGCAATACTGTTCTGAGAAATTCAGACCTACAACTATGTATGTGACCAAAACGGTACTTTCAGAAAAGATACTAACAGAGCAAAGACGGTCTTAAAATGCTGTCATCAGGTATGAAAGCTCAAAGTAATCTAAAAAAGTTTTTTTTTTCAACTGTTTTGCAGCATTAGCAGGGGTGGCTTTTTGTGAAAGAAAGAAAGAAACCAGCTATTTAGAAATTAATGGCAAGAAAGATGTAGGTAAGATTTTAAAATCAGCACAACTTCCGACTTTAGCCAATCACAATACTTAAGTTTTCAAATAATATGCAAATACATGGTCTATTTAAGATTTGGAATCCTTCACATCCAACCAACAGATTAGAATGCTCCAGTTCACTGGCTTTACAATGAATTCAGACATATGGCAAGTTACTTCTTGACAAGCATTTGTCACAGAGCCAACTACTATGTCTTGTGAATTACTTGGAGATCATTTTACAAATCCCTAGACAGGGTGAGCAGTCATTGTGAGGACAGTCTCCTTGCAGGAAATGAGAGTAGATGGATTACAAATGAAGATTATGGCTAATCGTTTTCAGTGGCATAAACCCAGCTATAACTTCAGAATGATTTTGTCTTTATGTCATGCCTTGTACAACAATACTGGTAGACACAGTGAAAATTCTTCTTCTTCAAGTAATCCAATAACATTGTGCATCAATAATACGTACTGTGCAGCATTGTCACGGTTTGCTTTTACACATCAAATAATTGCTCAATTCACATGATGTGCACATTTGTAGAACACACTTTAATGGCACTTTGCTTATCACATAAAAGCTTATCAATCTGTATGAAGTTATCCACAGTTCAGTTTTTGTTACTGTTTTGTCATATACAATCTAAACTATTTCGACAAATGAGAAGGAGTTTTTACATTAGTAATCAAAGTTTTGTTTAAGAATGTTGCTCATTCAAAAAATAATCACTTTTGTTGAGTGTACAGAACTCTGGGCAAAGTTACTAGGTGAAGAAAAGACCACAGTAAAATAATCCATTCGTCCATAATTCAAAACATGGCAAAGTCTCTTGGCACATGCTAACAGATGCATGAAAATGACGTTGGCTTTGGCGCCATTGGACAGTGCTTAGAGAAAGAGAAATGAGGTTGCTTTGACAAAAAAGCAGCATCTATCCACAGCTGATGAAAAACGTAGGCAGTGCTGTCCTGTTCTCTGCATGTAGAACCTGACCTCCCTCAAAAATGGGAAGGCTTCACAAAGTTTTTAACATGAAGACATATTTTGTTGCAGATTTGTGTTTGTTTTGCAGCACACCTGGAGTATGTGGTATTTTTTTTTTTTACTTTCAAAGAAGCTGTGTAACATTCTTGTAAGCCATTTGGAAATTCTCATAAATAGGCATTTGTTTACAACAAGTTAAGGTGCTGCACATTACTACTCCAGATCAAATATAAATGGACTTCTGGCTCATTAATGACCAGCATAATTGTTTAGCATGAGCCTGAATTTCCAGGTGGAGAAATGCTAATGAAAACAAATTAGCTCCATTACATCTCCAGTGAAACCACCACTGCTTTTAAATAAACTCATAATAAGATATTAATTCATTTTTAATTAATCACAACTTCTGTGGGACTCATTAGGTATAAGATACCCAGACTGCCTTTGTTAATTCCACTATATAAAATGAGTTTGAAATATTCAACATGGTTTCCCTCCAAAAGAAGTCAGCACAAAAAAAGACGATTTTGAAATACACAACCAGTTTGTTCTCTTCTTTTAAAAAGTTCAGATAACGAAGGCCTTAAAATCAGAACTTAACCCTGTAAAAGTCTGTTCAAGGACTTTAACTTTGCGGTTGCGTGGATTTCCTCCGGGTGCTCCAGTTTCCTCCCACACCCCAAAGACATGATGTAGGTGGATTGGACACTCTACATTGGCCCTAGGCGTGAGTGCGTGTGTGTGGAAAGTTGAGTGCTGGGCTGGCAATGACACCGTAAAAACTCCACTGCCAATCATGAGCAGACAGGTGATCCGCTGTGGCGACCCCTAACCGGGAAAGCCAAAAGAAGAAGATTAGCTATTTCAGAATATCTACAGTGTATTTTAAATAAAAGCTAAAATCTGCAGTATTTTGCTTCACACATGAAGAAATGTCGTCTTTTTCTGTTTCGCTGTTTATCGGACAGAGTGTTCACTGAAGAAAGCGGGATGATTATTCAAACAGCTGAAGATCAGAACAACAAGGTTCAAGAGTTACCGCTGGTTGGAATCAGTAAAGAATGCAGAGCCCAGTTTCTGGTTATACAGAACTGATGTGTCCAGCACACTGATGTCCTTGATCAGGCTAACTGAAATCCAATTCCTTTAGGTCAGTACAACTCCCCAAAAAGTTTCCTTCATAAAAGACAGATGAGACTTTTCCCCTCTTCAATCTCTTCTTGGACTCTGTCACTGGATGTGGCGATTTCAGCCTGTGCTGAAAAGACAGCACAGAGGAACGTCAGCCCAGTGCCTCCGATGGCTGTGTAGAAGGCCCATCCTAAAGAACATTCACCAAGCTTATACGGAGATGCCTCAGGGCCACAGTAATCTTCTGCCTTCTGACAACCCCATCCAGCAGGGAAAAGGATGAGACCAAGGATCAGGAAGAGGCCTAGAAAACAAAAATCAGAATATGAGGAAAAAGTGAAACCTAACTGCAGTTTCAATACATGCATACCTCTCAATCTTAGTGCAAGAAATCTGGACAAAGCCTAAAATGACAGTGGGACAAAGGCCCAGGAATTGGGAAAGCTTTTAAATATTGCTCTTATATACTTACAAAAATTACTAGAATAACATCATTTGTGTTTTTATGCATTTTCTGAAGAATACGAAGTCTGAAACTAAAATGTATATCATTATTTAGTAACTT
The DNA here is from genome assembly GCF_019279795.1 of Protopterus annectens. Classification (NCBI taxonomy): domain Eukaryota; kingdom Metazoa; phylum Chordata; order Ceratodontiformes; family Protopteridae; genus Protopterus; species Protopterus annectens. Next base: position 19,935,449 of record NC_056730.1, read on the forward strand.
CAATCCTCAGTGATTTACCAAAAATCTACCAATGTTATGGGAATCAGGCCAAAAATATAAAGCAAAATATGAACATTCTGTGAAAATCTGGACAGTTGAGACGTATGTAAAAATAACAATATTTTGGAAGAAGTTTACACTTTTTGTACACAGTTCACAGGGTCATGCTGCCTGAATTTTGTGCTGGCTAAAATCATTTGAAGTATTAAACTGCAGCTGGGGAACCTCATTTCTAAATATACATACTTCAAAAACTGAAGGACTGAATGACAAAGTTCTAATTTTATCTGGCCAAAAATGTGTCAGAAATTTGAAACAGATGATTTTTACCAATAAGTCAGTATTGTCCCCAGAAAACAGTGCAATGTTCATTTGTAAATTGTTCACTAAACCAGTCAAGCCAGTGAAAACTGAAAGGCAGGTAAGTATATAGTCAAGAGGTTTCAATGGATCATTCCAGAAATAAACCAAAATATACAGAATGCATGGCGAGTGCCTTTCAGAGGATTACTATTGGGTCTCCAATCATGATCAAGCTATTATATGTTTTCAACATGGATGTCAAGAAATTTAACTCAAGAGTCCAATGAAGCATATGTTGAGAGTTGAATTTTGTCATCCATGTGAGAACATGTAACTACTATGATCAGCCAGACTTGATAATACTTCTTTGTAGTACACTGTGATACAGCTGCTCCAATGTACAGTTATAGAAAAAAAGTGCAGGAACATGAAGTATTTTACAGCTTTGAAAACCATAAATTACATGGTGCTGCCATACAGATAACACACAGAAAGTACAGCTGTGTACACTTACCATAAAAGTAGATGTTCAAGTGTATTCACTGTTGCAGTCATCACATTTGGGTTATCCCTGCCAGGGTAGCCCACATTCGGCCCAAATACCAGAGGCTTAGTATTTCTGCGTCAGTTGCTGTCGCTCCAGGACTGACATCAGGTCATCAGTGGTATAAAAACAGGTAGCCGACACCATTACATCTGTTTTTCTTGTCCTAATGTCAGGAGTCCCCAGTAAGGAGCTAGGTTATGGAAGAACACCACCAACAGAACGTAAATACCAAAGATTCCTTGGAGTGAGAGAGAGAGAGAGAGAGAGTGAGAGAGTGAGAGTGAGAGAGTGAGAGAGTGAGAGAGAGAGAGAGAGAGAGAGAGTGAGAGAGTGAGAGTGAGAGAGAGTGAGAGTGAGAGTGAGAGAGTGAGAGAGAGAGAGAGAGAGAGAGAGAGAGAGTGAGAGAGTGAGAGTGAGAGTGAGAGAGAGAGACAAGGGGGATGGAGGGACGGAAACCAGGACTGCAACAGTAAATACACTTGAACATCTACATTTATGGTAAGTGTACAGAACTGTACTATGTTCTTCGTGTTTCACTGTTGCAGTCATCACATTTAGGTTGATTCCCAAAGCTGAAGAAAAGGGTGGAGGCAGTCAAGGAGACTAGGGGCTGGCTAGGATGCCCGGCAAGACTGCAGTGGCAAAGCCTGCCTTGGATTTGGAGAAGATAGGCAGGTGGTAATGCCTGGTGAAGGTATGAACAGAAGTCCATGTTGCAGCCTTCAGGATGTGCCTGGTGTGGACCCCTCTGAGGAAGGTTGCAGAGCAGTGGCGGCTGGTGACTTCACATCAAAGGGGGGCTGCAGGAGACAGCTGAATGGGTGGGATCAATGGGAATGGGTGCAGCCAACTAGAAAGGGGAGGAGCTATGCTCAAAACCACAAAAAGTGTAACTTTAATTAAATACTCTGCCCTGGGTGCCAAACCATCATAATGAGAGTCCAATCAAGACAAAATGAAGTATAGAAGAAAAGACATTTCAATCCATTGGCTGCATGACAGCTTACTTAATATCTAGATGAAAACAAAAAGGTTGTGAGGCATGAAAAAGTACAGTTTTGTACCTACCATAAATGTAGATGTTCGAGTGTTCACACTGCTGCAGTCATTACACTTGGGTTATCCTGCCGTCAGGCGGTCCTGCAGTCAGCCAGAGTTCCAAAGTCCTGATCCGGCATTGGTTGCTGTCACCTCTTCCCTGATGTCAGTGCACCAGGGGTATACAAGATGCATCCGATGCCATTTTCTTCAGTTTTTCTTGCCCCAGATGTCAGGTGCCCCCAAGTAGGTAGGCAATACATATTGCTAATAAAAATATACATATAAAAATAACAACAATACCTTCATTTACAAGCAAATACACCACAAAGGTTATATAGGATAGAAAGGTATAGATACGTCCAGCTAGTTCAGAGGGGATGGAGGGAGGATAACATGGACTGCAGCAGTGTGAACACTCGAACATCTACATTTATGGTAGGTACAAAACTGTACTATGTTCATCGTGTTACACTGCTGCAGTCCTTACACTATTTAGAATCCCAAAGCTAAGGTTGGGTGGCTGGTTTATAAAGAGTTAGGATTGGCTATGAGGCCCTGCAGAACTGCAGTGGCAAATCCTGCTCTGGATTTAGAGTAAAGAGGCAGGTGGTAATGCTTGGTAAAGGTGTGCACTGAACTCCATGTTGCAGCCTCCAAAATTTCCTTGTTAGGTACTCCTCTGAGAAAGGCTGTTGCCTTGGTGGAATGTGGCCTAATGTTATTTGGGACTGATTTTCCATGCTGTGTGTAGCAGTAATGTATACAGTGTCCTATCCATTTGGATATAGTCTGCTTTGAGATAGCCTTGCCCTGTGATCCTGCAGCATATGCTACAAACAGTTGCTCAGTTTTCCTGAAAGCTTTTGTTTTGTCCAAGTAGAAGCGTAGCTGCCTGTGTATGTCCAAAGAATGCAGAAGTTTCTCCCCTTTATTCTGGCGGTTTGGATAAAAAGTTGGCAAATGGATGGTTTGGTTAAGAGCCACACTAGATACCACCGTTGGCATAAAGGTAGGGTTTGTCCTTAAAGAAACCCTGTCCTAATGAAAAATTATAAAAGGTTCCACTGCCATTAATGCCTGTAGCTCTGAGACTCTTCGTGCTGAAGTTACTGCCAGGAGCAGAGCTGTTTTCCATGATAAAAATTTTAGATTGGCTGTATTGGCTGGCTCAAAAGGTGGCAGGGTTAGTTTTTCCAAAATGAAATTGAGGTCCCAAGTTGGTGCTGGTGCTCTCCGGGGCGGTCTTATGTTTTTAGCCCTTCTGAGGTACTGTTTTAGCAAGGGATGAGAGAATAAAGGAGGATCCGTGTTGTAATGTGCTGAAATGGCAGAGGCATGGATCTTAATTGATGAGAAGGGGAGGCCTCTGTCCAGCATCTCAGCTAAGTATTGTAAAATCTGAGGAATGTTTGGAACAAGAGGGTCAAGGTTTTGAGCCTGGTTCCAGGTGCAGAATCTCTTCCATTTTTCTGAGTAAGCTTTCCTGGTGCTAGGCCTCCTGGCCTCCAAAATGACATTCATAACAGCTTTAGAGAGAGGTGTTGCCTGTTTGACTAATGAATCTGCCATGCAGCCAGGTTTAGGGTTTTGAGCTGACCGTGTAGGATCTGATTATTTTGTTGAGTCAGAAGGTGCGGAATTTGAGGCAAAATCCATGGTGGGCCTTGAGCTAAGTTCCTTAAGATAGGGTGCCAGTGCTGGCGTGGCAGCAACCTGGAGCAATCAGGATCATCTGTGGTTTTTCTTGTCTGGCTTTTAGGAGTACCTTTGAAAGGAGAGGCAGTGGCGGGAAGGCATAAACTTTTAGGTTTTTCCAGCTGAACAAAAGAGCATCCACTTTCCATGCTTGCTTGTGAAAAATTTTTTGTAGTTGGCAATTCAGTGCGGAGGCAAAAAGATCTATGTCTGGGCATCCCCATTTTTGCATTACCATGCTGAAGATTTGTGGATTCAATTTCCATTTGTGAGGGCCCATGATATTTCTGCTTAGATCGTCTGCCAGAGTATTATTCTTTCCTGGCAGGAATTGTGCTTGCAGGTGAACTTGATACGTTAGAGCTGTGTTCCACAAGGTCATGGCTTGCCTGCATAGGTGATACGAATGAGTGCCCCCTTGCTTGTTTATGTACCACATTACTGTGGTGTTGTCTGTCCTGGATGCAGAAGGTCCTTGAAAGCTGTTAGGGCATTTTGAACAGCCAACATCTCTTTTTGATTGATGTGAAGATGCATCTGGTCTGTGGTCCACTTGCCCTGAATGCATTTTCCTGCCATGTGTGCTCCCCAGGCGTAATCCGAAGCATCTGTTGTTAGAGTCTGCCTGGCTGTGGGTAGGGTAAAAGGCTGACCCTTGCTTAGGTGACATGCCTGTGCCCACCATCGAAACTCCTGTCGTAGGCAGGGAATCATTGGTATTACTGCTTCTAAACTATGAGAGTGTTGAGTCCAAACACTTTTTAGGTACCATTGTAATTTCCTCATATGCAGTCTGGCATATGGTATTAGTAGTATGCAGGATGCCATGAATACCAGGGCCTGAAGAATTTTTCTTGCAGGGAGATGGGACTTTTTTGCCAGTAGTTGAAAATAATGAGTTAGTTGAACTTGTTTGTCTGGTGTGAGGTAAGCCATCTGGGCCATTGTATTTAAGCTGGCACCCAGTAATATAATCTCTTGTGAGGGCACTAGTTTTGACTTCTTTTCCTTTACTGTGTACCCTAGAGAAATTAACAACCTTTTTACAAACGCCAGATGCTGTAGAAAAATGTCCTTTGTCTCTGCTTGAATAAGGCAGTCGTCCAAGTAGGGATATATTTGAATTCCTTTTTGTCTGCAAAATGCAATTACTGGTGCCAGGCACTTTGTGAAGACCCAGAGCGCAGTAGATAAGCCAAAGGGCAGTGCAGAGAATTAGTAGTGCATTGTACCAGCTTTGAATCTGAGGTACCTTCTGCAAGTTTGTCTGATAGGGACATGCAGGTATGCCTCTTTGAGGTCCAGAGTAACAAGCCAAGCCTTTTTGCCCAGCATGGGTAGAAGCTGCTGTAATGTCAACATTTTGAATTTCGGAATATCCAGGTAAGTATTTAGAATTGAAAGGTCTAGTATGGGCCTCCAGGCCTTGTCCTTTCTGGGGACCAGGAAGAGTCTTGAGTAAAGTCCTTGTCCTTGTTCCTGTTGTGGTACTTTTTGAATAGCTCTCATGTCCATGAGGGCTGAAATTTGTTTTTGTGCCTCTGCCCATTGATTTTGTGGCAGGACTGGCATTCCTTTTAGCCTTGGTAAAGTATGAAAGTGGAACCTGTAACCTTGAGACAATATTCAGAACCCATTTGTCTTGGGTGATTGTTTGCCAGTTTTGAGAAAAAAGTGCTAGTTTTCCCCCTAAGGGGGCTTCCAAAAGGGAAGTTCTTGGCGTATGAAGGGGAAAGTCATTTTGACTGTTTCCTGTAAGGTTGAGACTTGTCCTCACCTTCTTTTGGGGTTGAGGTGCCCCACTGTCTTTGAGCCTTGGGGTTGAGATCTGCCTCTTGGGCATCTGTATCTGCCTCTCTGTGGCCTGTCTGACACTGGAAAGGACCAATTTTTTGTTGGCCAATTTCTGCTAAATCGAGGTGGCTGTACCTGTAAGAAATCCTTGACTGTTTGCATAGATTTAGCTTTATCCTCCATTTTCTTTAACACCTCTTCTGCCTTAACACCAAACAAGGTATCATGTTGTAAAGGAGCATCCAATAATTTTGCCTTAACATGATCAGGTAAACTCTGTTCTTTTAACCAAGCATGTCTTCGAATCACAGAACCTGTAACTGCAGCCCTACAAGAGGCCTCTAAAGAATCAAAACCACATTGTAGAGTATGTTTTCCCACCTGTTCAACTGCATGCAATAAATCCAGCATTTCTTTACAATCAGGAGCTTCTGAGCTTGCAAGCATTTTCTGTTTTAACTGAGCCATTAAATATTGTTGGTACTTAAGAATGTGAAACTGGCAATTTAAAGCTCTTACTGCTAAAGTTGCAGAAGTGTATACTTTCTTCCCCCATCTATCCAAAGCTCTGGAATCTCTGTCAGAGGGCACTGGATTTTTTGCAATGAAGCCTTAACCCCTTTTGGACCCTGGGAAATAGTTTCTGGATCCGCCAAAGGGTTTTTATAAAGAAACTTGTGAGAGTCTGGGACTCTATAGTATCTATCTGGCCTGGCTGGTGCAGGGGGCAAAGAATCAGGAGATAAGCTGGATTCAGAGAACACATCATCCACAATATAAAGCACAGGCGGAATAGACAAGGGCCTGTGCTGAGGCAATAAAAGGAAATCTTGAGCCTTTTCTTGGATTCCGAGTAATCCTGACTTTCCCAATGGAAATGCTCCTTCATGGTATGTAAAGTTTCCCCAAAAGAGTAATCCTCAGGAGGAGAGGCTGAAGGGATAGATTCTTCAGCATCAGAGTCCTCTTAGGGGGGTAGAGAGTATCCCTGGTCTGAAGAGGAATCAGAGGAAATGGAAACCTGATCAGAGAAATCATAGTCTGTATCCTGCCTAGGTCTTTTCTCAGGAGGGGGATGGGAACCCCTGATTAGAGTAATGAGGTCTTCGGCCATTTTAAGCATCTGTTTTTTAGGCATTGAGGACTGTCCAGGAGAATGCTGTACTTGTTTCTTTGTCTTTAATGGTACTTTTGTCTTGGCTGTTGTTTTAATGGTAAGTTGTGAACGTCTGAAAACACCCTCAGAAGCCGATGCCTGCTCAGCGGCTCCGGACCCATCTGAGGGATTAGTTTCTGTAGGCCCAATACCTTGGGTTTCCAGAGGCCTAGTTGTCTCCACTTGGGAGTCGGAGGCGGCCTGTGGCTCTGAGGTAGCGGGTGTCAGGGGCTGCGAAAGTGCCTCACTGAGAACCGGCGACTGGCCTAGAAGAGGTTTCGTCATCGGTTTTGGGCCTCAGATGCCTATCTTTATCCTTGTCCTTGCGTTTTTTTCGGTATTGCGGTCATCGGTTGATCCGACGGCATGGTATAATTGAACCTTCGGCCAAAGTAGTGCAAAGCAAAATCAAAACGTCTTTTTATAGTGCGTTTGTTAAATCTAGCACAAAACCAACAACTTGTCACGTCGTGATCAGGGCCTAGGCATGGAATACAGTAAGAGTGGAAGTCCTTATGAGGTATTTGCTTCCCACAAGAAATACAATTATTAACTTTTTCTGACATTGGTCTGATGCAAGAAAAAAGTTTCCCGAATGGGGTACTTAGCTTTATTGAAGACTTTGGATCTGAAATTCGACTTCGAAAATCTTAGGAGTCGGCCGACCGGCACTTGCAAACTGCTTCTGCTTCGGGCACCACGTGGCAAGAAAGACTGAAGAAAATGGTGTCGGATGCATCTTGTATACCCCTGGCGCACTGACGTCAGGGAAGAGGTGACAGCAACCGACGCCAGACCAGGACTTTGGAACTCTGGCCGACTGCGGGACCGCCTGATGGCAGGATAACCCAAGTGTAATGACTGCAGCAGTGTAACACGATGAACATCATACATTACTTTTTAAATACATTACTGGAATGCCAGTTAAAGTTAAGTATAAGAAAAACAAGCAGCACTCAACTTAAACCACTTCTCCTTGCAGTGCAATTCTAATTATAATTTATATTCAGCTTTATTAAAGTACCAAGTAATATGTTGAAAGTAGCAATCTCTGTGATACCCCCACTTGTAAAAATGTTTCTTATCCAAAAAAGACCTGCTGCCTGACACCAACTATCTACTTGTTTCATGGGGAAAACATGATCAAAGTAAAAAATGAAAAGCAAACAGGAAACAAGCTCAACATACATTGCTTAAAGGATTACTGCACAGGATATGGACTACACATGATAGATTGCCATTCTGTTTAGTTTGCAGGTAAAGCCTGTAATGAGCTCTTACAATAATGTAATCCTGTCCTTTATTACAAATACTGTCATATGCATTTCAATACCCAAGGCTTATATGTTATCTAGTTATGTAAGTATTCTCTGCATGGCAACAACAGAAAGGCTTTCAATGTTGGGAATTCTTTAACAGTATGCTTATTAAAACTTACTTGCATCTTACAATCTCAGACAAGCTTACCAGATGGTCATTAAAGCACTGCTACTTAAACACAGAGCAACAGGCACTTTCTGAATAATAATAAGCATAAATCAACAGTATAAAAATATGACAGAAACCAGAACATTCTGCAAAATCAAGGACAGATGAAAAGCCATTGTAGTACTTGTGTCTACCTTGGATGGGGGGATAGTCTGCACATTTACACTGCATAACTGCTCCTTGCCTTGCTTGGACACATCCAGAGTCACTACCTGGGGGAGTGGGGTGCAACATGTATGTCACAATTTGAAATGTCTCTGGCTGACTGCAATGGCCCTGACACATTTGTCATACCTCTCAGCTTCAGAGCAAAAAATCTGGACAAAGCCATACATAGAAGTGGGACAAAGACCCAAAAATAAGGATAATTTTTAAATATTGCTCTTATAAACTTAGAAATATAATAGAATAGTAGGTCTTGCATTCGTATGAATTTTCCGAAGGGTATGAAATCTGAAACTGAAATGTCTGTCATTATTTTCTAACTTCAGTCTTTAATGATTTGCCACAAAAAACACAATTTTATGAAAAATGGACCAGAAATGTGACTCCAAAATATCAAATAGCCACACAATACAGCTGGGAACCTGTCAAAGAATGGACACTTTTTAATACTGGTACTGCTAACTTGAGCAGCTGACAAAATAAAAGAATCTACATGCATTTCTGAAATAAAAGTAATCTATAACTGATTATTACAGTTATTTATTAATTGTAAACCCTCCATGTTTTCTTCCAAAATTGCCATTTTGTGGAGGGATTATTAGGGGAAGAGCAACATTTTGAGCTAAAATCGGGGACAGTTGAGAGGTTTGGATATGCCTAATTCTATAAAGCAATTTATTTGCATGTACCTCTCAACCTGTTAATGTAGGAAATCTGGACAAGGCCAAATATATGGGGGGAACATATAAACAGTACTAAAAATTGCTCTTGTATAAACTGACAGTTGATCGCATAACAGGTCTTGCTTTAGCATGCATTTTTCTGAAGGTTATGAAGTCTGAAACTCAGTGTTTGTCATTATTTAGTGACTTCATTCCTAAATGATTTGACAGAAAACCACAAATTTTATGAGAAACAAATGAAAAATAAGAAGCAAAAATGTATTCATTCTGCAAAAATCTGGACAGTTGACAGGTATAGTTCAGCCGGGGCTGTCTTTGAGTTTGCTGCCCTTCCCCCCTCACGAAATCATGGTCGAATGGAGCTCCCCCCCTACAGCCATTCCAGTGAACCATTACTTGGCTATTTCACCCCATTTACCATAAACACTAATGTGCATACTGCTTTAGTTCTGCGATGATCTGGACTTCATTTAATAGTTTTATTTTGCATTTTACAGCGCAAACACTAATAGATAGCATATGTGCTAAACAAAATAATGCAGTCTCACAATGAGAACAGACTTAACATTAAAACTTCTCTGCCCTTGAAAACTCACAATCACTGAAACAGCATTAAAACCCACATTCAAAGAAAATACATTTTGCCAGTGGCTGATTAACTTTGACTTTGGGCTGTTTTCAAATCACAGGTCCCTTGCACACGAAACATACACATGCTCTTTCATATATCGTCCTGATTGTATTAAATTATATTCCTTGTACAATACAGTACAGTTTTAAAGGGTGTTTTAAATTTACTGTTTTGAAATTTTTCCAGTAAACAATGAAACAAAATGCATGCACCAGTAATGACAAAACTGTCCAATTCAGAACATTTCCATCATAAAAGTCTACTCAAACTTCTACAGTTCACCAGTATCAGTACATATGCACAATCTCTGAAGAAGTAAAAGTCATCTAAATAATTCCACATTAAAGAGATCTGTAACTAATGAAGAGGTTCATAGGTTCATAGGTTCATAGGTTCATACTAGGCTATCTGCCCAAGGGCATTTATAAGCCTAGCCCATAGTTATGTGGCTTTCGCCACCCCTTTAGTTTGAATAAAACTATGCCTATTATTTTGCTGTGCCTCTGTCAAGCAGTGACACTGAAGTAATCCCTGGGGTATATCTGCGATCTCCCATCCATTGGTCAAGATTCCTCTTGAACAAGGCCAGCGAGGTGCTCTGCCTCACATGTACCGGGATTTTGTTCCACAGCATAGGGAGTCTCTGGGTGATGAATCTGTCCCTCCAGCACGTTCTATTAATAACCGTGTCAAGGTTTAAGTCTCCCGCCCTTGTGGTTCTGAGGGATCTAGATTTTTGAGGTGAAGCATATTCATCAAATCTGGGTTTGACATGGCCTTATATGTCAGGCACAGGTCACCTCTGAGCAAGCGGTATGAGACTGAATAGAGCTGGAGTTCTTTCAGTCGGGCAGCATAAGACATATTTTTGAGACCCTTTATCCTTTTGGTGAGGAACTTTTGGGGCCTTTCCAGCTGCTGCAGGTGTCGGGTCAGATACATTCGAATGGGGCATTGTACTCAATCATAGGTCTAATGAGTGATGAGTACAGGGGGACGATGACCTCCCTTGATCTAGATGTGAATCCCTTCATGATCAGGTGGGCAATGTAGAAGGTTTTCCTAACTACTTTAGCAACATGAGTGTCAAACGAAAGGCTACTGTCAACCTGGGTCCCCAGATCCCTGATGACTTCTTCTGTGCTCAGTGGATTGCCACCTATATGGTAGCTAGGGGTAACCTTGTTTTTCCCGAAGGGTATGACTATGCATTTTTTGGCGTTTAACTTCAGGCCATGGCTCTGGCACCAGTTATCCGTTTCTTTGAGGCCCTTCTGGAGGATATCTGTGTCAGATGTGTTTTCGACTATGGCCCAGTTTGCAGTCATCTGCAAACTTTGTCAGCCATAACCCTCCTGTGTTTGCTTGTACTTCAGAAAAGTAGATGCCGAACAAGAGTGGACCCAGGACTGAGCCCTGTGGGACACCACTTGTGACAGGCTTTGAGTCTGACATGGCTCCAGCAACTCTGACCCTGTGGGTTCTGTCACTTAGCCAGTTTGCAACCCATCTTGTGATGTATGGGTTTACATTCAAGCTGATGAGTTTTTCGATGATACCTGAGTGGGGTATTGTGTCGAAGGCCTTTGCCAGGTTGAGGTAGGCTGTATGGACTGCCTTTCCCTCATCAATGGCCTTGGTGACTGTCTCGAAAAAGTCAACCAATTTTAAAAGGCATGATCTGCCTTTGACAAAGCCAAACTGGGTTGGATCCAAAGTCTGCAAGTTCCCTATGTTTTTATTTATGAGTTCCATTATGATCCTCTCCATGGCTTTGCAGATAAGGCTTGTCAAGCTAATGGGACGGTAATTTCCAGGGTCGGTGGAGGCACCGCCCTTGTGAAGTGGGACCACAGTCGCGCCACTCCTTGAGTGCGTATCCTGAGGTGAGGCTAAGATTAAACAGCTGTCCTAACTGCGGGTTTAATTCCTCATTGAGTTCGTGGAGCACACAGCCAGGGTCACCATCCGGTCCCATGGATGCTGTGTTTTTTGCCTTGGAGAGAGCAGTTCTCACCTGGGCGTTGGAGATGTTTGGGGGGCTACAATCCTCTGGTATAGATATCTCTCCTTTTGGGAGAAGTTTGCACTGAACCTGTCAGCCAGTATGTTGGCAATGTGTGTAGGTTCAGTAATCTTCACATCATTTTGAACTAATTCTGTGCATATCTGGGAGTTTCCTCCTAGGTTTCTAACATAGCTAAAGAAGGCCTTATGATTGTCTTTTTGAGTCCTTGGCGATTTTTCTCAAAATTTGCCTTGGATGATTTTATGAGAGCTCTTAGTTTTTTACTTATAATGATCAAAGGTGTCTTACCTTTCAAGGATTTTGCTCTATCTTGTAGTAGCTTCCTCCTTTTGTTGTAGAGCTTGTTTATGGCTGGGGTCCACCAGACTGGACGCTTGCCTTTGGTACAAAGAGTCTTAGTTTTGTTTGGGATTGCCTGATCCATGCAGTCCTGTAGGTGCTGGTAGAAGGCATTTGTAAGTGATTCAGCGGTTTGAGTAAGGTTTACCACTGGCTCAGGGGCCTTAAAGGAGACCACACTAGTTTTTAGAAGTGTGAAGTCGGCTTTTGAGAAGTTTTTCACTGTGGTCTTTTTTATTTCAGGTGGGGGCGGGATGAGGACCTCCAGCGAGATTAGTTTATGATCTGATCTCACCAGTGAGGGGTATACTTCCGGTGTTGAACATTGTGATCCCATGTTCGTGATGATGAGATCAAGTATGTTTTCTCCTCTTGTGGGGATGGTGACTAGTTTTTCCATGGCATTTGAGTTTATGAACTCCAGGAACCTTTGGGCTAGAGTTTTTGGGCTTGAGTAGTGTTCCCAATCTATATTGGGGTAGTTGAAGTCACCTAGTATGATGGTGTTTGGAGATACATTTATCCCCTCCAATGTTTTCAGGAAGGCCATGTGAGGTTCCTGAGTTTGAGAGGGTTCCTGAGTTGCTGCTAGCAAACAACTTTGTATTTAATTGTTTCATCTACAAATAAAGTGCCTGTTACCCTTGAGGAATAAATTGCCTATCTTACACTAAAAAAATGATAAGCTAGCAATATTGCAATAGGGAATGGATGACAAACTGATAACAGGTTTTGCAACACAGTACAGTATCAGCAATGCATCTATCTACTGTGGGAGTAGAACCCACAGCCTTCTGCATTACTGCTTGGTAGTAACTTGATTAAAGTGTAGCTATCATTCTAAGTCTTTTGGATTAAGCACTTGGGCTTCAGACCAGTTTTACATTAGGAAGGTTTGTGGCATGCACTGTGGTGGCAGGACAGGTAGCTTTCATCCTTCTAAGTTGGGAACTGCTGATTGAGAGCCCAGTGTCTGTTATTCTTAAAGTGTATTAGTTCTGGTTTAAGCACTTGGGCTTCAGGCCAGTTATTTTACATTAAGAAGGTTTGTGGTCTGCACTCTTGTGGGAGAAGAGGCTGGACTCTGCCCTTCTGAGCTGGGAATTTCTGGTTAAAGGTTTATAGTGCCTGAATATTTGAACTGTATCTTACTGAAATTGGTACACCTTGTTTGCTGTAGCATAGACTAGATCCAGGCCTGCAGAATCTAGCTTTGTTTATATGCTTGTTGTTTGTTTGCTTGTTATTTCCCTGGAATGCTAATTTCACCTAATAAGCGGCTTCTCAGCGCTTCTGTGGATCACTAGTGATATCTGCATTGCTTACTGTACTTATTTCCTTGTTTCACTTGAAAGAAAGTTACTGTTTGTCGTTTTTGCATTTAAGTTACCTGCAACACATTGCACTTAAGTTACTTGGCACTTGCTCACTAAAGCAATTATATAAGTCAGCACTAAAACTTAAAAGCACTACACCCTCACTCCCCACTGGCCCTTGTTTTCAATTATAAAGGAATTCCCAATATTATTCTAGCATGTCCAAAGGTCAGTTCAGTTGTCAATCTCCTCTCCGGTCCAGCTGGTGAATCTGGGAATCTTGAGCAATGTTACAACTGCCTCATGTACTACACAGACAACCCTCTCCTCCTCCCAACAAATTCCAACACATGTGAGAGATGCAACCATATAGCCAAACTGGAGGCTAAGCTCTCTCAACTCAGTACTGGCATAACCAGTCAGGAGGAGAAGGAAACCACACTCACTACAATTCCAGTCTCACATAGACCTACCATGACAGCAAACCAAACACATAATCACACAAAAAACATACTCGGAGGCTCTAAATAAAGATCTACCTAAGCAGCAGAGACCTCCAAAGCAGACACCCAAGCAACCGCTACCCCAAAACAAAACAAGTGCAACACATATCTCACAAAGCCAGTGTGCCGAACAGTCACAGCCCTTAAGACTAAACAACACACCTGATATACTTGTAATAGGTGACTCTATCGTCAGGCACACTGACGTCCCGCTCACCAGGCTGAACAAGGAGAGGGTCACGGTGAGTAGCCTGTCAGGCGCTAGGATCCACCACATAACACAAGCACTCAGGTCACTCCAAGGCAAGTACAAATATGACTCAGTCATTGTCCATTCTGGTGTGAATGACCTGAGACGTACTTCCCTGGGCTACATGAAAAGAGACATAGAGGAGCTCTCTGAGCATGTAGCCCAGGCCGGTATGACCCTGACCTTGAGTAGCATCTTACCCTCACCAAGAATGATGCCACAATATGAAGACAAGATGATCAATTTCAACAATTGGCTTAAGTACTGGTGTCATTCAAAGGGGATCCAATGCCTGTCAGCTTGGGATGATATGCTCGACAAGCCACTATGCTTCGCTAGGGATGGCTTGCACCTGTCACCCCTGGGCTTTCGGATATTGGCAAAGGCTCTTGCTACCCCCATAGTGCCTTTTTTAGGCAAGGCTCAAAAGACAAACCCACCTCCATAGGTATCACAAGGGATAAGAAACTAAGAGTAATGCTACTCAATGCCAGAAGTCTAAACCTCAAGATGCACTTTCAAACTCTCCTTAGCATGGAGAACATCGATATCTGTGCAGTAACAGAAACCTGGTTCAGGGCTCCCGAGAGCACCCCAGCACTACCAGGTTATACCTCATACCATGCTTTTCATCCCCAAAACTCGGACCGAACCACAAAAGGAGGGGGAGTATCGATATTCATCAAAGATACCCACACCTCCAGGTTGATGGCAAAGCACGAAGCATCAGAGACTATCCATGTGCAACTAACAGTGGGTAAAATTGCCTTCCAGTTTATAGCCTGCTACAGACCACCCTCCCAAACCCAGGAACCCCACTCGGCTTTCCTGAGAACACTGGAAAATATGAAGGTCTCTCCAAACACCATTATATTGGGCGGCTTCAACTACCCAAACATAGACTGGGAGCATTACTCTAGCTCCAACATCCTAGCCCAAAGGTTCCTAGAATTTATAAACTCAAATGCTATGGAACAACTTGTTACCACTCCCACAAGAGGGGAAAACATACTGGACCAGATCATTACCAACATGGGGACTCTATGCTCCAGACCAGAAGTGTATCCCTCACTGGTAAGATCAGACCATAAACTAATCTCACTGGATATTCACATCCCGACATCACCCCCTGCCCAGAAAACTTCTCTAAAGCAAATTTCACACTCCTCAAAACCGAGGTGGAATCCTTCAAATACCCCGGGCCTGTGGAAAATACGGCCCAGACCACAGAATCCTTTATAAACGCATTCTATGAACACCTTCAGGAATGCATGGATCACGCGATCCCAAATAAAACCAAAACCCAATCCTCCAAAAGCAGACGTCCTCTCTGGTGGACCCCAGCCATAAACAAACTATACAATAGAAGGAGGAAGCTACTAAATGATAGAGCAAAATCCCAAAAAGGGAAGGCATCACTGATCAGTATTAGCAAAAAACTACGGGCACTCATAAAATTGTCTAAGGCCAGCTTCGAGAGAAAAATTGCACAGGACACTAAGGATAATCACAAGGCTTTCTTTAGTTATGTTAGGAACCTGGGTGGTAATTCCCAGATATGCTCAGAATTAGTCCAAAATGACAAAAAATACACCGAACCCACAGACATTGCCAACATCCTAGCTGACAGGTTCAGCGCAAACTTCTCCCCCCCCACCAAAAGGGCAAATATCTATCCCAGCAGAGTGCTGCCCCCCTGACATCTCAGATGCTTAGGTAAGAGCCACCCTCTCCAAAGCAAAAAACACAGCATCAATGGGACCAGACGGTGTCCCGGGCTGCGTCCTACATGAATTCCAAGAAGAGCTAAACCCAAACATAAAACTACTGTTCAATCTCAGCCTTACTACAGGATATGTGCCCAAAGAGTGGCGTACAGCAACAGTGGTCCCTCTCCATAAAGGTGGTGCCTCAATGGATCCTGGAAACTATTGCCCCATAAGCCTGACTAGCTTGGTCTGCAAAGCTATGGAAAGGATCATCATGGACCTCATAAATAAAGATATTGGGGACCTACAGACACTGGATCCTACCCAGTTCGGCTTTGTTAAGGGCAGATCCTGCCTCTTAAACCTGGTTGATTTCTTTGAAACAGTCACCAAGGCCATTGACGAGGGAAGGTGGTCCACACAGCCTACCTGGACCTCATAAAGCCTTCGATACAATACCCCACTCGGGCATTATAGATAAGCTCACCAGCTTAAATATAAACCCCTATGTCACTAGATGGATTGCAAACTGGCTCAACGACAGAACCCACATGGTTAGAATTGCTGGAGCCATGTCAGACTCCAAACCAGTTACAAGTGGTGTCCTACAAGGCTCAGTCCTGGGACCTCTCTTGTTCGGTATATATTTCTTGGAGGTACAGGCCAACACAGAAGGACTGTGCCTGACCAAGTTCGCAGATGACTGCAAACTGGGCGCCATAATTGACTCTCCAGCCGACACAAGCATCCTCCAAAAGGGCCTCATAGAAACAGACAACTGGTGCCAGAGCCATGGCCTCAAGCTAAATGCCAAAATGTGTATAGTCATCCCCTTTGGCAAAAACAAAGTGTCCACAAATTACCACATAGGTGGTAATCCATTAAGTACAGAAGAAGTAATTAGGGACCTGGGGACCCAAGTTGATAGCAATCTCTCATTTGACAACCACGTGGCCAAAGTGGTTAGAAAAACATTTTATATAGCCCACCTAATCATGAAGGGATTCACATCTAGATCAGGGGAGGTCATCGTGCCTCTTTACTCATCCCTCATCAGGCCCATAATTGAGTACAATGCCCCTTTTGGGATGTACCTTACCAGACACCTGCAGCAACTGGAAAGACCCCAAAACTACCTCACCAAGAGGAACAAAAGGCTCAAACAGATGCCATATGCTGCCCGGTTAAAGAAACTCCAGCTCTACTCAGTGGTATACCACCTGTTCAGAGGCGATCTGTGCCTGACGTATAAAGCCATGTCCAACCCGGAATTAATGGACATGCTGCACCTCAGAAAATCCAAATCCCATCGAGCTACGCTCGAGACTTGAACCTCAGCACTGAAATAAATAGGACACGCTGGAGGGACAGATTCATAACCCAGAGGCTCCCTTCACTCTGGAATAAAATCCCAGTCCAGGTTAGGCAGAGTCCCTCATTGACTCTCTTCAAGAGGAATCTTGATGAGTGGATGGGAGATCGTAGGTTTACCCCGGGTATCAGTTCTGTGTCACTGTTAGACAGAGGCACAGTATACTAACCTCGAAAAAGGGCATAGCAAAACAAATTTAAAATGGGTGGCGAAAGCCAAACACATTTTGGCTAGGCTTATAAATGCCCTAGGGCAGATAGCCTAGTATGAACCTATGAACCTATGAAAAGCAAGTATACTACCTGTTGTGCTATTAACAATGCAAGCAGACTCAGCATAAGCAGCACTAAACTTTTGCTCCCCTGCAGCTCTAAGTTCCTTGTAAAATCTACTCAGTTGTATCTCTGAACTTTGCAGCACAAAGAAATCTGGAAAAAGCCAAAGTTTATTGTGGGGGGGACAAAAGCCCAAAAACCAGGGACACATTTTAAACATTGCTTGTATAATGTTGAAAAGTTGCTAGAATAAAATACTGTGTTACCACCATAGATTTCACTGCCAAGCCTTAAACCCAGGACCCTGTGCAAAACAGTCAGAGCAACATACCACAGAAATCAGCTGTTTTGTGAAAGAGGAAGACAGAAACTTAAATGGTTACCATTTAGTGAATTCAACCTCTTAGCACAAAACACCTGAACAAAGCCAATAATGGGTGAATACAGCCCCCAAACATTCAGTGAATTCAGTTCTCACCATAGCTCTCAACCTCTTAGCAAAAAACACCCGGACAAAGCCAGTAATGGGGGAATATAGCCCCCAAACATATTCAGTGAATTCGGTTCTTACCAAAGCTCTCAACCTTAGCACAAAACGTGGATGAAGCCAATAATGGGGGAATACAGTCCCAAAAATAGGGACACGTTTCAAATATCCATCTTATACACTTAGAAAATTGCTAGAATAAAAGCTTTTGTGTTACCATGCACTTTCTGAAGAATATGAAGTCTGATATTCTAATACATGTCATTTTTAACATTTGTTAACCAGGAAAGTCTGACTTGGAACAAAAGCTCATTTTTAGCAGAGGCCCAGTGAGAAACACTCCAGACAAGCGCATGTCTTTGTAAGGTGGGAGGAAGCAAAAACAGGGAGGGCATACAGACTCCACACAGAAGGTAAGGCACCCCAGCCAGGAATCAAACCAGAGAACATGTAGTTGTCAGGCAACAATGCTACCACTGCATCAATACACTACTGGTTTTGCAAGGGCACAAAAATACAGAAACCACAGATTTTATGAGGAACAGAACAAGTATGAGGGAAAAATCTGCAACAATTTTACAAATGGTGGTGGGTAGGGACAGGGTTCAATCCTTATTCTCTACCCACCACCATGTAGCACCTGGGGTATTACACACACACACACACACACACACACACACACACACACACACACACACACAAAATCTGGGACAGGTTCATTCATTGCAGCACTAAATCCTTCCATAGCTTTGTTCGTTGGAGCACTAGAAAGCCCTGCGAGATGTCCTTCCCTGATGAGACTCCTAGCCTGCTGATGTTGCAGTCTGAGTTACAACTGCATAGACTTCTGGGATCTCTGCACTTGAATGCTGTGAATGTCCGCTACTTGTGATCATTTTTTTATTTTCTTTCTTTATATTTTATTTTACTTTCTATTATTTTCTTTCTTTTTTTACAGCTGGGGGGGGGGGCTGCAGTCCGGCAGTCCAATAGCATGGGCCGCCCCTGCTGCAGAGGTGAAGGTTGCTCTGTTGGAATGTGTCCTGACCCCCTTGGGGGGAGGTTTTCCATGCTGTTTGTAGCAGAAATGGATGCAATGTGCTATCCATTTGGAAATTGTTTGTTTGGATATGGCCTTGCAAAGCTGACTAGCAATTGATCAGTTTTTCTAAAAGATTTAGTCCTGTCTAGGTAGAATCTGGGCTGTCTGTGCACATCTGGAGAGTTCAGAATCCTTTCCCCCTTGTTTTGTGGGTTGGGAAAAAGGTGGGCAAATGAATGGATTGGTTGAGAGCCACACTGGACACCACTTTTATCATGAAGGATAGGTTAGCCTTGAGGGAGACCCTGTCAGCATGGAAAATGATGAATGGCTCTACAGCCATAAGTGCTTGTAGCTTGGAGGGGATAAATGTATCTCCAAACACCATCATACTAGGTGACTTCAACTACCCTAATATAGACTGGGAACACTACTCAAGCCCAAACACTCTAACCCAAAGATTTCTGGAGTTCATAAACTCAAATGCCATGGAACAACTAGTCACCATCCCCACAAGAGGAGAAAACATACTTGATCTCATCATCATGAACACGGGATCAAAATGTTCAACACCGGAAGTATACCCCTCACTGGTGAGATCAGATCATAAACTAATCTCGCTGGAGGTCCTCATCCCGCCCCCACCTGAAACAAAAAAGACCACAGTGAAAAACTTCTCAAAAGCCGATTTCACACTTCTAAAAACTAGTGTGGTCTCCTTTAAGGCCCCTGAGCCAGTGGTAAACATTACTCAAACCGCTGAATCACTTACAAATGCCTTCTACCAGCACCTACAGGACTGCATGGATCAGGCAATCCCAAACAAAACTAAGACTCTCTGTACCAAAGGCAAGCGTCCAGTCTGGTGGACCCCAGCCATAAACAAGCTCTACAACAAAAGGAGGAAGCTACTACAAGATAGAGCAAAATCCTTGAAAGGTAAGACACCTTTGATCATTATAAGTAAAAACTAAGAGCTCTCATAAAATCATCCAAGGCAAATTTTGAGAGAAAAATCGCCAAGGACTCTAAAGACAATCATAAGGCCTTCTTTAGCTATGTTAGAAACCTAGGAGGAAACTCCCAGATATGCTCAGAATTAGTTCAAAATTATGTGAAAATTACTGAACCTACACACATTGCTAACATACTGGCTGACAGGTTCAGTGCAAACTTCTCCCCCTCCCCAAAGGAGATATCTATTCCAGAGGATTGTAGCCCCCAAACATCTCCAACGCCCAGGTGAGAACTGCCCTCACTAAGGCAAAAACACAACATCCATGGGACGGATGGTGTCCCCGGCTGTGTGCTTCATGAACTCAACGAGGAATTAAACCCACAGTTAGGACAGCTGTTTAATCTTAGCCTCACCTCAGGATATGTACCCAAGGGTGGCGCCGGCGACTGTGGTCCCACTTCATAAGGCGGTGCCTCCACAGACCCTGGAAATTACCGCCCCATTAGCTTGACAAGCCTTATCTGCAAAGCCATGGAGAGGATCATAATGGAACTCATAAATAAAGACATAGGAACTTGCAGACTTTGGATCCAACCCAGTTTGGCTTTGTCAAAGGCAGATCCTGCCTCTTAAACTTGGTTGACTGTTTGAGACAGTCACCAAGGCCATTGATGAGGAAAGGCAGTCCATACAGCCTACCTCGACCTGGCAAAGGCCTTGACACAATACCCCACTCAGGTATCATCGAAAAACTCATCAGCTTGAATGTAAACCCATACATCACAAGATGGGTTGCAAACTGGCTAAGTGGCAGAACCCACAGGGTCAGAGTTGCTGGAGCCATGTCAGACTCAAAGCCTGTCACAAGTGGTGTCCCACAGGGCTCAGTCCTGGGTCCACTCTTGTTCGGCATCTACTTTTCTGAAGTACAAGCAAACACAGGAGGGTTATGGCTGACAAAGTTTGCAGATGACTGCAAACTGGGCACCATAGTGGAAAACACATCTGACACAGATATCCTCCAGAAGGGCCTCACAGAAACGGATAACTGGTGCCAGAGCCATGGCCTGAAGTTAAGCGCCAAAAATGCATAGTCATACCGTTTGGGAAAAACAAGGTTACCCCTAGCTACCATATAGGTGGCAATCCACTGAGCACAGAAAAAGTCATCAGGGATCTGGGGACCCAAGTTGACAGTAGCCTTTAGTTTGACACTCATGTTGCTAAAGTAGTTAGGAAAACCTTCTATATCGCCCACCTGATAATGAAGGGATTCACATCTAGATCAATTGAGGTCATCGTCCTCCTGTACTCATCACTCATTAGACCTATGATTGAGTACAATGCCCGTTCGAATGTATCTGACCAGACACCTGCTGCAGCTTGAAAGGCCCCAAAAGTTCCTCACCAAAAGGATAAAGGGTCTCAAAAATATGTCTTATGCTGCCCGACTGAAAGAACTCCAGCTCTATTCAGTCTCATACCGCTTGCTCAGAGGTGACCTGTGTCTGACATATAAGGCCATGTCAAACCCAGATTTGATGAATATGCTTCACCTCAAAAAATCTAGCTCCCTCAGAACCACAAGGGCTGGAGGCTTAAACCTTGTCACGGTTATAAATAGGGCGTGCTGGAGGGACAGATTCATCACCCAGAGACTCCCTATGCTGTGGAACAAAATCCCGGTACATGTGAGGCAGAGCACCTCGCTGGCCTTGTTCAAGAGGAATCTTGACCAATGGATGGGAGATCGCAGATATACCCCAGGGATTACTTCAGTGTCACTGCTTGACAGAGGCACAGAAAAATGATAGGCATAGTTTTTATTCAAACTAAAGGGGTGGCGAAAGCCACATAACTATGGGCTAGGCTTATAAATGCCCTTGGGCAGATAGCCTAGTATGAACCTATGAACCTATGAACCTATGATACTGTTCTAGCTGAAGTGATGGCCAGAAGCAAGGCTGTCTTCCAAGAGAAACTTTTTAACTCTGCTGAAGCTGCAGGTTCAAGGGGGGCACGGTGAGCTTTTCCAGCACAAAGTTTAGATCCAAAGCTGGGGTAGGGGCTCTTCTGGGTGGCCTCATGTTGTTAGCCCCTCTTAGGAACTGTTTGATGAGAGGGTGCGAGAAAAGAGGTGGCTCTGTGCTGAAATGAGCAGAGATGGCAGAGGTATGAATTTTAATAGAAGAGAAGGATAGACCCTTGTGTAGTAGGTCTGCCAGGTAATCCCGGAAGAGAGGTAGGGTGGGCTATGCCATTCCGGTTCCCTTAGCCTGGATCCAGGTGCAAAACCTTTTCCACTTGTCAGCATAAGACTTTCTAGTGCTGAGGCATCTGGCCTCATGTGTAACATCTAGAACTTGTTTGCTTACACTGGCAGCTTGAGGAGAGGTCAGGGAATAAGCCAGGCTGCCAGACTGAGGGTCTGCAATTGGGGAAGCATGAATTCTCCATTTCTCTGGGTCAGGAATGTTGGGATCTAAGGTAGGTACCATGGTGGCAGGGGTGACAGGCTGTATTGCAGTGGGTAGCAGTGCTGCCATGGCTAGTCTGGGGCAATCAGGATTGTCCTCGGTTTTTCCTCCCTTATTTTTAGCAGAACATTTGAAATGAGTGGTACAGGGGGAAATGCATAGACCAAGAGATTTACTCAATGGAAGGATAGAGCTTCCACTTTCCAGGCCTTGTTGTGAGGTTCCCTTGTGCAGAATTTGCTGAGATGATGATTGGAGTGGAAGGCAAAGAGGTCTATCTGGGTTACAAGGGTGAAGGTTCTTTGGTTTAGCTGCCACTCATGCGGGTCTAGCAGGTTTCTGCTTGGGTTGTCTGCCAGAGAGTTTAGAGAGCCTGGCAGGAATTGTGCTAACAGGTGTAGTTGCATGGCTGTGGCCGTGTGTCATGGCGAGCCTGCACAGAGGATAAGAGTGAGTCCCTCCCTGCTTGTTGATGTACCACATCACTGTGGTGTTATCTGTTTTAATCAGCAGAGGCCCCAGGACAGTAGAGGTCTGAAAGCTGTCATGGCATGCTGAACAGCTAACATCTCTTTTTGGTTGATGTGCAAATGTATTTGATGTGGGCTCCATTGGCCCTGAATACACCTGCCATCCAGTTGTGCATCCCAGGCATAGTCTGATGCATCTGTGGTGAGGGTCTGTGCAGCGTGGGGTAGTGAGAAGGGAAGCCCCTTGTTGTGGTAGCATGCTGCTGCCCACCAAAGAAAATATTTCCTTAGACAAGGTATCATTGGTATAAGAGTTTCCAGGTCTTGAGAGTGTTGACACCAAAGGCTTTTTAGGTACCATTGAAGTTTCCTCATATGCAGTCTGGCATATGGAATGAGTAGAATGCAAGATGCCATGAACCCCACAGCTTGCAGGATTTTCCTTGCAGATAACTGGGTCCTGGTGGCTAGTTGAGAGAAGTAGGTTGTTTGGTAGGTTTGTTTTTCTGGTGTAAGGAATGCCATCTGGGATGCTGTGTCCAGGCTTGCTCCCAGGAATACATTTTTTTGTGTGGGTACTAGTTTTTATTTCCTTTAATTGATAGTATAACCCAGGGAGGTCGGTAGGTCCTTTACAAAGGCCAGGTATTTTAGCAGCTTTTCCTGACTGCCTGAATAAGGCAGTTGTCTAAGTATGGGTAAATTTGAATATTTCTTTGTCCTCAAAAAGCAATAGCGGGAGCCAGACATTTTGTGAAAACTCTGGGAGCAGTGGATAAGCCAAAGGGAAGAGCAGAGAACTGAAAGTGCAATGATCCTGGTCTGAAACATAGGTATTTCCTGCATGACTCCCTGATTGGGATGTGTAGGTAGGCCTCTTTTAGGTCTAGGGTGGCTAACCAAGCATCCTTGGAAAACATAGGAAGAAGCTGCTGGAGGGTGAGCATTTTGGTATCACCAGAAAGGTATTTAGAAGGGATCCATCAGTATGTTCGAAGTTTCACTACTTCGAACCCCACTTCACTGAGTCCACTTGTTCGAAGTAGTGAAACTTCGAACATTGACTTCAGCAATGACAATACAGCACAGAATGGGAATATTCCCTTTTCCCCGCTGTAGTGCGATCTCGGAGTTGGTATATTTAAGTGGGGGTGTGTGGGGGGTGCAGCAGGGCTTGCCCCCCTGCAAAAACATGTTTTAGTGTTTTTTTTTTTTGGGTAGCCCAGGGAACTAGATTTCAGCGAAAGTGCACTTTCGTTTAAGTGGACTTTCGCTGAAGTATAGGGTCTACCGCTCTACTTTGAAGAAGTGTATTTTTGATGTAAAGCAGTAGACCCATTTAGAATGGATAGTTCGAGGATGGGGTGCCATGTACCCTCTTTTCTGGGTACCAGGAAGAGTCTGGAGTAGAACCCTTGGCATGACTGTTCTGCAGGAACATGCTCTATTGCCCTCATAGAGAGGAGGGAAAGGACTTGCTTTTTGGCCTCTGCCCATTGGTTTGGGGGAAGATCTGGGAACCCTTTTGGGGCTGGCAGAGTGTGAAAATAAAATTTGTATCCCTGGGACACTATGTTGAGGACCCAGCGGTCATTGGTAATGGTGGCCCAGTTGCTTGTGTGGAAGGAAAGTTTTCCTCCTAGGGGAAAGTGCAGATGGGCAGAGGGAGGGGGTGGAGGTGTAAAGTCATTGTGAGCTCGTACCATAAGTGGGTGGCCTTGCACTCCCTGGTTTTGAAGAGGAGGAACTCCATTTCTTAGATCTCTGCATTCCCTGGGGCTGTTGTCTGGGGAGCCTGCTTCCCCTGGGTCTGGGCTGAGCTGACCAGGGGGGGCAGGAAAGGACCAGTGCTTGGAGGGGCAATGCCTACTGAACCTCAGTGGCTGGACCTGTAAGAAGTCTTTAACTGTCCGCATAGATTTAGCTTTTTCTTCTATCTGTTTTAGGACCTCTTCTGCCTTGGTGCCAAATAAGTTGTCTTTGTTCAAGGGTATGTCCAATAATTTGGATTTGACATGGTCTGGCAAGGTCTGTTCCTTAGGCCAAGCATGTCTTCTAAGTACAGGACCAGTAACTGTTGCCCTGCAAGATGCTTCTAGGGTGTCAAAACCACATTGTAAGGTGTCCTTGGTTACTTGACTTGCAGAATGCATTAACTCTTGTAACTCTTTATTTTCTGCACAAGCAGGGAAGAAGATATTTTTTGTTTGAGGAGTTCCATGATATGTTGGTGATATTTGGGTCTATATTAGAATGCCGAAACCTCACTTACGCGAATCCCGAAAGGCTGACACATACACAACAAAAGTACAGTTTTGTACCTACCATAAATGTAGATGTTCGAGTGTTCACCCTGCTGCAGTCATCACACTTGGGTTATCCTGACGTTAGGTGGTCCCGCAGTCGGCCCGAATTCCAAAGTCTTGGTCCGGCGTTGGTTGCTGTCGCTTCTTCCCTGATGTCAGTGCACCAGGGGTATATAAGAGGCATCCAACGCCATGTTCTTCAGTTTTTCTTGCCCCAGATGTCAGGTGCCCCCAGTAGGTAGGCAAAATATATATTGCTATATAAAAATGTACATATAAAACAAAACAATACCTTCAGGCACAAGCAAATACACCACAGAGGTTGTATAGGATAGAATGGTATAGATAAGTCCAGCTAGTTCAGAAGGGATGGAGGGAGGGTAACCTGGACTGCAGCAGGGTGAACACTCGAACATCTACATTTATAGTAGGTACAAAACTGTACTATGTTCATCGTGTTACCCTGCTGCAGTCATCACACTTGGGTTGAATCCCAAAGCTAAGGATGGGTGGTAGAGTTAAACAGGGTTAGAAGAAGCTAGTAGGCCCTGCAAAACTGCAGTGGCAAAACCAGCTCTAGTCTTAGAATATAGAGGTGCTTGAGGGAGAAGAATGCCAGTATTCTTGAGTAGAGTTGTAGGTGGGGACAGCACACTCCTCATCACCTCGGCTGATCCCCCCAGCTCCAAGGACACTGCCAGTTCTGAGGAAACAGAGGAAATCCCTGGCCTCAAGGAGACTGACTCAGAGGCTGATGCAGGAGATGAGCTCACCCGCACCAATGTACTGAGGGATAGACTCAGAACTGACGAAATTTGGGACCAAGTGACCCCCCCCCACCAAAGCCAACTGGGGAACTACAGCTCCTAGGCACTCCGGACAGCACCGATAGTGTCGGAGCAGGCAGCGGTTCCGAAGAGTCCCAAAGGGGTCTCAGAAGCAAAGGATCTACTGCAAGAGGTATTTGGCATTCCGGCTTCGAAGATCCAGCTTGGCTTGGAGGAGGAATAGTGGATGTAATCATCCTGGGTGGCTCCGAGACTGGTCGGGTCGGAGCCAAAAACAATTTAGCCAGCGCCTGCGACTTCAAAAGCCTGAGCACCACCCTGTACATGTCATCATCAGATAAGCTCCTAGAAGACCTGGATGAGAGTGTAGAGGATCGAGACCTTTGAAGAATAGGGGATCTCAAGGTCAGAGACACCGGTTCTAATTCAATGGACTGGCTCTGAGAAATAGTCTCTACTGGTTCCGAAGTCTTTGGAACTGATGGACTTCATTTGTCTGCACCAACTGTCTTCCTTGGTTCCGAAGGCAGTGGAGCCAAGGAGATAGATTTTTCAGCTACTTTAGCAATTTTTTTAGGAGGCTTGGAATGAGCCGAGGAAGAAGAAGACGAAGGTCTCCTGGATTTGTCACTAGTAGTTGGAGACTTAGATTTTGAAGTAGATTGTAAAGCTTCATCAAAGGTAGGCTTTATTAAACCTCTTAAAATCAATTTGTTTTTCCTCTCATGTAACACTCAAGAGCTGAAGGAGTGACAAAAACTGTAAGATTCCTGAAGGTGAATAGCTCCTGAGCGGTACACCCACCCACTGTGCCCATCTGTTATAGACATTTTCTGCAAGCATTGTTGGCATTTCTTGAACCCAGAGGGCTTGGGTTCCTTATCTCTGGACTCTTTAGACATATTGTACACCAAAGGATTTTGAACAGCAATAAGAATCACTGACACTATAAACACTCTAAGACAAACACACAGAAAAACAAAAAACACTGTAGGGGAAACACAGCTCTACCCTCTAAGTTAAACGGGCACTAGGCCCTCTAACTTAAACAGACCTAGCTGAGCTAAAGAAAAACACATGACAACAAACCTTCTAACTTAAACGGGTTAGTATTAGCTCTCTAACTCAAACCAGCTAAAAGGAATATACTCAAAAACTACTACTAATGAAAAAAATTAACAGGGATAGGACTGGCTTAGTAGAGAAGACAACGGGCAACAAACAACAACAACAGGTGATAAAAATGCAAACGGAATACTAAAGTAAGGATAAACTGCCTAAGACTAGGATCTATAGCAACTCTAATAATAAGATTTTGACAAAAAAAACAACTATCAATAGTAAAATTGAAAACACTTGGCCTATGCCAAGTCGAGAGCATCTGAACTCGTCAAATGGCAAACGAGATCTGGGGATTACTCCAATGCATGATGGGATAGGTATTCAGCCATGAGCCAGGTGAAAGACTTCAAGCTAGTGTATTTGGCCGAGTCGGAGCCGAGGATCAGCTCCGAACCCATCCAGTAAGAATGAAGGCGAGAAGGACAACATGACATATGTAATTTAGAAGTACATAAAACTGGCAAGGGAAGAAAGCAGCTGGAGCAGTGGCCAGTGACACAGTTTTATACAGTTGCATGTGATACATTAGGTCTCAAACCATGAAAGCCTTGTTAGAGTTTGGGAGTCTGCTAATATGTTTTTTTTTTTTTTTTGTATTTCAGTCTGTCAGGTTTGTCCACAGACCACAATATCCAGTGGCCTCTTTGTGGGAAGGAGGTACTAATCATCGACTGCTGGCAGTATCAGTTAGTGATCAACACC
The DNA here is from genome assembly GCF_019279795.1 of Protopterus annectens. NCBI lineage: Eukaryota > Metazoa > Chordata > Ceratodontiformes > Protopteridae > Protopterus > Protopterus annectens. The sequence continues at coordinate 19,963,097 of NC_056730.1, forward strand.
ATGAGTTAATAATGGTTTAGTAGGGTTGAAACATATAGTAGAGTGATGCATAGAGCTGATGGGTCAAAGGCAAATAAGGGGCTTAATATTTAGACAGGGATGAAGACCCAACTGTCTTGGACCTCCTGTTTCTATGCAAGTCCAAAATTTCCAACAATACTAGAACCAAGGACCTAAATATTTACTAACAGATAAATAAAACACAGTTGAGGGATAGGTTTATAACCCTGCACCTCCCAAACCTCTGAAATACATCTCCTCTGCATGTTAAGCAGTGTGGTTTAAGCTACATGATTGGATTGGTGTCCGTAAATTTACTCCAGCATGACTGGTATGGTTCTCCTGTAGAAGGAAGAAGCAGCCTGAGGGATGGTTTTGGCAACATGTGAATGGTCATAATTCACAGTGGCCTTGTAATATCTATGGATCTATGAATCAATAGGGGCAGATATGCAGGTGGAAGTAGGTAGGACATTGATAGTACTGAATACAGATAGCAGAAATGGAAAATTTGAGAGGATAGAAAAGGGGTAAAGGCATGGAGACAAAGAGTGGTGCAGATTGCAATAGGTCTCTTTGAAGGTGTGGCTTGCCATTTCCCAATGTGAGAGGGCTCACGGGTGATGTGTCCATTCAGCTGAAAATAGAGGTATGGGTAGTGAGTCCTTTGAAATGTAACATGGGTCATTGGAGTGTGAGATCAAAACTTTATAAAGAACCTATCCTGCTAAAACAAGATGCACAGGCTAGCTCCATAAAGTAGGGGCTTGCATTTGGGTCACTGGACTAGGTGTAAGTGAGAGAATTTGTGGTTTCCTGTAATGGATCCTCCATCAGTATGCCCTGATACCTTAGCTTATGTAAAAGTCCCTGGTGACTGTGCATGTGGCACAACTTTTTTTTTTGTCTGGGGAAAGGGGGAGTTATAAGTCATCTTGTATACAGAGACAATGAGGTGGAGTTTGCTAGAGCTGTATTTATCTCACTTAGTGCCTGGTGCTGGTCCCTAAAGTAGCATCCCACCCCCTTAGCTCTTCAAGTGAAGATAAAAAAAAAACACTTCAGCTTTTACTGTACAAAGCCAATAGGTACTTTTTTACCAATTAGTTCCAACATCAACCAAATCTACACCCCCCCCTCTGGTTCTTCATATGAGAAGCAAAAAAAAAAAAATCATCTTCATACAAATACATGCCTGCATTACAATACAGGAAAAATGATTAAGGAATACAGGAACTCTCTATCTCACCCAGTAACACTTTGCGGCCATGGCAGCTGCCCCATTCTCCCAAAGTACATTCCTGGAGTTTGCATATGGGGTGGCGGATCACTTGCTTCAAAGGACAGGTATAGCAGTTGCTTGTTGGTTTAATAAATATTCACCAGAACTGACACCCACTAGGGAACTAAGATAATGTGTTTATACTGGAGAGAACATGTCATGTACATCTGCATCTCTCTTTTTTTACAGGCTTTAGTTTTACCCTTGATATTACACATTAAAAAAACTTAGATGACTCAAACTCACTACCTGAGGGATTTCATTATATGCACCTTGTTGGGTAGCAGATGGGAGAGAATGTCAAGGGCTGCATCCCAAACATATGTAGTAGAGAGTAACATTACATAATTTAGGTTTGGTCGAGTGGAAGTTTGATCAAGTGAGTGAGATGTCAGAATAAGGATAAGGTAAGTGTATTGTTTGTGATTTTAATGCCAAAAGTTTTGCTTTGTTGCTCGTTGTCATTTACTTAGCATTTCTACATGCACTGTCACTTTAAATAATGTACTACACTGACTGAAAATATTTTGATTGGATAATGCATGAATGGTGGGCTTAAGTTCCTGTAATGAAAATGTTTTACCTCTGAAGAAGTCTTATAGTGCTAAGATTTATTAAAACCTTTGGAATTTACAAGTGTTTTTTTTTTTTATATTGAATACTAGCCCAATTTCTGTTCAGGTGGTTCACTGGAGGAGTCTAGTGTTCATGTTGGTTGCTGGTTCATCCTGCTTGCTGCAGCTCTGGAGTGGTTACTAGTTCATTTTGTCAAGTTGCTGCACCTGACTCTTCACTCCATCTTATTCACGGGAGGGCTCTTTGCTGTTTTTTCGTTTTATTTGAGTTTGATGCTGGTTTTACTGGTTGTACTTTTTCAGCTGGAATTTACTTTGTATTTCATATTTATTAGCCAGTACCAATATAGAATCCTTGCCAGGTGATTTAACGATATTATTACAGCAGTTATCAAAGTTCATTGTAGTATCGAGGGTCAAGTGAAGGACTTGCTTTTCTTAACACCATGGGCAATGCGGAACCATGTGGTTCTACACTGGATCTTTCGGTGCATTTCAATCCATTAGATAAAGTTTGCACTTCGACCTCAAAGCATGCCTTACTAGTCCAGACTTTAGGATTCAAAAAAAATCAGCTAAAGGTACTCTTACTACTCAAATTAGATTGTTTAAACAAAATCTTATTAAGTTGGGGAACTTGCAATTACACAATACATATTATATGAATGTATAAAATGTAAAAATCTACCAAGAGGTCTAAGACAGTGGAGATACCTTTTAGGGTCTTAGAGATACCCTTTTGATATTAACATAAATTCCCCTTTATTTCATGATCTGGATGAATTATTTGACAGAACGGGAACTGAAATGATGAAACTACTTATTGCAGACAATGAATGGAAAATTCAATTCCTGGAAAATGAGGTTTTGCAACTTAATAGCAGTATGGAATCTGACCCCTCATTTCTGGCATACAAACAAGAATATCTGAAAATCTTTAATAGGGTTGACAATTTGGTGAAAAAGAATAAATTTAGAAAGCAGAAGAAACTTTTGAGAGACAAGTAAGAGTATGACAAAAATCGTGCTTACCCTAAGCCTAAGGTTTTTAACCTAAGTAAAGTTTTCAACGCATTGAACGAAAGGCAGCACAAGACTGATGAAGAATTTGGTTACAGTCCTTTAATTTCAAATAACACCAAGCCATTTCCAGTTTTCACCAATAGTCAAACAGGGAATAATGAATGAAGGCCTTCCACTAGAAATGTTCTTCAGAGTCCCCCTTTTGGGAAACAGCAGATGAATTCCCCAAAACAGCCGAGACGGACAAAGAATGGGAGGAACACAAAGAGAAACCGAATGGAACATTTCTAATTGGTAGTTTATTAACAAATAATTTAACATGCAAAATTATTGCCACCAAAGGCTTTAAAGTTTTTAATTACAGTTATCTTGATTTTGATATTACACTTAGGTTCATAGGTTCATAGGTTTATACTAGGCTATCTGCCCCAAGGCATTTATAAGCCTAGCCCGAATTTTTGTGGCTTACGCCACCCCTTATATGAAAAAATACTGTACCCATTAGTTTGTTGTGCCTCTGTCCAGCAATGACACAGAGATGATTCCCGGGGTAAACCTATGATCTCCCATCCACAGGTCAAGATTTCTCTTGAACAGAGCCAGCGAGGTGCTCTGCCTCACATGGACCGGGACTCTATTCCACAGCATAGGGAGTCTCTGAGTGATAAATCTATCCCTCCAGCACGTCCTATTTATATCCTTGCTAAGGTTTAAGTCACTTGCTCTAGTGGTTTTGGTAGATTTGGATTTTTTGAGGTGGAGCATGTCCATTAATTCCGGGTTGGACATGGCCTTGTATGTCAGGCACATGTCACCTCTGAGCAGACGGTATGCGACTGAATAGAGCTGGAGTTTCTTCAATCTGGCAGCATATGACAGATTTTGGAGTCCCTTTATCCTTTTGGTGAGAAACTTTTGGGGTCTCTCCAATTGCTGCAGATGTCGGGCGAGATACATCCCGAATGGGGCACTGTACTCGATCATTGGTCTGATAAGTGAAGAGTACAGGGGAACAATGACCTCACTAGATCTGGATGTGAATCCCTTCATGATCAGGTGGGCAATGTAGAAGGTCATTCTAACCACTTTAGCAACGTGAGTGTCAAAAGAAAGGCCACTGTCAACCTGGGTCCCCAGGTCCCTGATAACCTCTTCTGTGCTTAGTGGATTGCCACCTATATGGTAGCTTGGGGTTACCTTGTTTTTCCCGAAGGGTATGACTATACATTTTTTGGCGTTTAACTTCAGGCCATGGCTCTGGCACCAGCTATCTGTTTCCATGAGTCCCTTCTGAAGGATATCCGTGTCCGATGCACTTTCCACTATGGCCCAGTTTGCAGTCGTCTGCAAACTTTGTCAGCCAAAGTCCTCCCATGTTGGCCTGTACTTCTGAGAAGTAGATGCCGAACAATAGGGGGCCAAGGACCAAGCCCTGTGGGACACCACTTGTGACCGGCTTGGAGTCTGACATAGCGCCAGCAACTCTAACCCTGTGGGTTCTGTCCTTAAGCCAGTTTGCAACCCATCTTGTGACATATGGGTTTACATTTAAGCTGGTAAGTTTTTCTACAATACCCGAGTGGGGTATTGTGTCGAAAGCCTTTGCAAGGTCAAGGTAGGCTGTATGGACTGCCTTTCCCTCATCAATGGCCTTGGTGACTTTTGAAGAAGTCGACCAAGTTCAAAAGGCATGATCTTCCCTTGATGAAGCCAAACTGGGTCGGGTCCAATGTCTGCAAGTCCCCTATATCTTTGTTTATGAGCTCCATTATGATCCTCTCCATAGCTTTGCAGACTAGACTTGTTAAGCTTATGGGGCGGTAATTACCAGGGTCCGTAGAGGCACCGCCTTTGTGGAGTGGGACCACAGTTGCCGTACGCCACTCCTTGGGCACGTATCCTGTGGTAAGGCTGAGATTAAACAGCTGCCTTATGTGCGGGGTTAATTCCTCATTTAGCTCATGTAGCACACAGCCGGGGACACCATCCGGTCCCATTGATGCTGTGTTTTTAGCTTTAGAGAGAGCAGGTTTCACCTGCGCATTTGAGATGTCTGGGAGGCTACACTCCGCTGGGATAGTTATCTCTCCTTTAGGGGGGGAGAGGGGGGTGAAGTTTGCACTGAACCTGTCTGCCAGCATGTTGGCAACGTCTGTGCGTTCAGTGATTTTTGTATCATTTTGGACTAATTCTGAGCATATCTGGGAGTTTCCACCCTGGTTCCTAACATAGCTGAAAAAGGCCTTATGATTGTCCTTTGAATCCATGGCAATTTTTCTCTCAAAATTGGCCTTAGTTGATTTTATGAGTGCTTGTATTTTTTTACTAATAATGTTCAGGGGTGACTTCCCTTTTATGGATTTTGTTCTATCATGTAATAGCTTTTTCCTCTTATTGTAAAGTTTGTTAATGGCTGGGGTCCACCAGACTGGACGTTTGCCCTTTGTGGAAAGAGTCTTGGTTTTATTTGGGATTGCCTGATCCATGCAGTCCTGGAGGTGTTCATAGAAGGCATTTGTAAGGGCTTCTGCAGCTTGGGTTGTGGTTTCCACTGGCTCAGGGGCCTTGAAGGATACCACACCAGTCTTGAGTAGTGTGAAGTTTGCTTTAGTGAAGTTCTTCACTGTGGTCTTTTGTGTTTGGGGTGGGGCGGGATGTGGATTTCCAGTGAGATTAGTTTATGATCAGATCTCACCAATGAGGGATATACTATCGGTGTGGAGCATTTTGTCCCCATGTGTGTGATAATGAGATCTAGTATATTTTCTCCTCTTGTGGGAACAGTGACTAGCTGTTCCATGGCATTTGAATTTATGAACTCCAGGAACCGTTGGGCTAGAAAGTTAGGGCTTGAGTAATGTTCCCAGTCTATATTCGGGTAGTTGAAGTCACCCAATATGATGGTGTTTGGAGATACATTTATACCCTCCAGTGTCTTCAGGAAGGCTGTGTGGGGTTCCTGAGTTTGAGAGGGTGGCCTGTAGCATGCTACAATTTGTAGAGCAGTTTTGCCTATGGTTAGTTGCACCTGGATGGTTTCCAAAGCTTTGTGCGTTGCCACCAACCTGGAGGTGTGGGTATCCTTTATGAATATGGATACACCCCCTCCTTTTGTGGTGTGGTCCGGATTTTGGGGCCGGAACGCATGATATGAGGTAAAACATAATAGTGCCGGGGTGCTCTCAGGAGCCTTGAACCAGGTTTCAGTTACAGCACAGACATCGATGTTCTCCATACTGAGAAGGGCCTCGAGTGCGTGCATTTTGAGATTTAGACTTCTGGCATTGAGCAGCATTACCCTCAGTTTCTTCCCATTTTTGTTTTCTAGGGTGGTAGGTTTAGTTTCCCTATTTAAATTGGGCTTTAAGTTTGTCCCTGCATTTAAGCAGGACTTTGTGGAAGTTTTAGTGCATTTTAAAATGTACACTAGACAAATGAATTTACCAATGTGCTTTGGTAACCCCCCCACTCAAACACCACTCAGGCTAAAAATGAAGAGTCCTTTTATGCCCCCTACTTGCCCTATGGTATCTGTGTTTGAAAGGATCTGTGAAAGTAAATTTAGGCATTTATTGAAAAATAGAGAGTTCCTGATAATTTAATGCCTAAAGAAAGAGTTATACTTCCTCAGATTAGAGGTAACATGGACAGCTGTGTTATGAAATCTGATATGGATGGGGGAGCTGACATCATGGATTTTTTTATGTATGCTAGTAAAATGTTGGAATTACTCAATGATACCAATACATACACACAGGTATCAAGGAAGGAGATCAATATAGCATATTCTAAGATAGATTTTTATTTACAGGACCTACCTTTCAAGGTTTTATGTCCAATGATGTTTTTTTAAGTTGTTAAAGTGAATTATCTGGTAGTCCCAGCAATTTTGAGGATACCAAAAGTTCACAAAAATGTACAAAACCCGCCTGTCAGACCTATCATATCAGCTGGTAAATTGAAAACTATTCCACTCGTCATGTATGAGCCGGCCTTAGGCATAGGCCAACTAGGCGGCCACCTAGGGCGCCACTCTAGCAGGGGCACTTTTCCAGTATTTATTTGGTGTAGGTAGACCAGGATGGGGGCAACAGGTGGTGTGATGGGGGGCGCCATGGAGCCCTTTTGCCTAGGGCACAAGTTGACCTAAGGCCACTACTTGATGTGCATAGTAAACATTTTGTGGACAACGAAAAACACATCCTAAAAGATTCATGACATCTTTTGTAATTTTTAAACACCATTCAATTTAAAGAAAATGTAATTTTTTTCACAAATTATGTGATCAGTCTATTTTCTGTTATTCCACATGCATTAGGGCTAGAACACTTCAGGAAAATGAGAATGAAATGTTTATTATTTCTGAATTTTTGGAAATGGTGTTAAAAAATAATTATGTCTACTTCAACGGGAATTTTACCATCAAGTGACAGGTGTAGCTATGGGGCGAGATATGCTCCCACATATGCAAATTTAGTTCTTGCCAACTGAGAGCACACAAAAGTCTTTATCAAACCATTTTAAGAAAGTGTTTCATTAGTTCAAGACTTGGCTGATATATTAATATTATGGGATGATGATGATGTTTCTAACTTTGAAGAATTTTTAACAGAATTGAATATTTCCACCTGGTGGTGGTGTAAAACCTTGGCTCAAGATGATTGTCACTGTGGAAGTGAAACTCTGACCCCATGTGCAAAATGGGAAAAGGGGTTGAGGGATGAACGGAATGCTTCAACAACTTTTCTTAAGTTTAGATCTTCTGCTGGTTTAGATTCCATTAATTTCCTTAATCTTACTACATCTAAGGATTATGACAGATAAAAATGTCTCAAATATTTACAGAAAGGAAACATATTCTATTACAGCAGTTGTCATCCTTCCTATCAGAAAAGAAACCTTCAATCAAAGTCCAAAGGTAAAACAACACCAAAAGTAAAGAAAAACGGCACCAGCAGGACTTAGCTTAAAGCTATTTTAATAAAAATCCAGAAAAAAAACAATAAGGTAAGCACTTTCATTCATTGTGTTATTTGTCTGATGAAGTTTAGTTACTGGATTGAAGAAAGCGCTAACCTTATTGTTTTTTCTGGATTTTTATTGAAATAGTGTTAAGCTAAGTCCTGCTGGTGCCGTTTTTCTTTACTTTTAGAAAAGAAACCTGATCAAAGGTTGAATGGTTCATTTATTAAGAATAGTATCATTTAATGCTACCTTCAAAGATGAATTAGACATGTTATGTAAAATGTTTTATGAAAGAAACTATTCTGTTAAATTAGTCTTTAAAAGGAAGGTCTCTACGGTAGGGAAGGCAAGTATTCTCCTATTCTTTGTGGCGCTTTCACAGCGGTAGATATGCCCCAGGTGACAACCCATAATTCTACTAATGTAGATAAAACAGGTGCTATGCTTATTAAATACAACCATCACGCACCAACCCTCAGGAAGATCCTTACAGATACGTGGGAGACAGTTTTTAATGATGAGTTTCAACATCTTATAGGACCACATCCTAAGATCACTTACAGCCGTGGCAACAATCTTAAGAACATTTTTGAAATAAATAATGCCAGTACGAATAGATCTATACATTCTAAGATGTAGTGGGGTTCCTGTAAATACTGTAAATTTATTAATGATGGTTCTTACCCTGTAGTAGAAGGATGCAACAAAACACTTTTGTGTACTGGAATTTGCAATTATAGAACAAAAATGGTAGTTTATTTGGCTACGTGCACGGCTTGCACTGCACTCTATGTAGTTAAAACTACTAGGTCACTTAAATAACGGATCTATGAACATGCTTATGATATCAAAATGTTTAAAACTACAAATGCACTGTATTAACATATGTTGCAATGTTCACAATTAAAAGATTTCTATTCTATATTATTCATAGGGTATATTTTATGGACAGAGAGAGAAATAGCGAATTACTGTTAGAAGAGAAGGAATTGAATTTGCAGCTCCGGCTTGATGCTTACAAGAATCCTGGACTGAATGATATGCTGTCCTCTTAATTGTTTTCTGAAATCAAGAGCAGCAAAACTGAATTGGACAAATTCATGTCATTTTATATGTGGTTGTTTTAACTGTTTAAAAAGTTGTGGTGGCAGTGATTGCACGATGTATAAGAAATGTATGCGTTGCTGCTCATTGTCTTTTACTTAGTGTTTCTACATACACTGTCACTTTAAATAATATACTATATCAACTGTGAAAATAATGTAAGGATGGTGGGCTTACTTAAAGTTCCTGTTAATGAAAATGTTTTATCACTGAAGAAGCCTTACGCTTGAAAGCAAAAGCGCTAAGATTTATTAAAACCTTTGGAATATACGAACGTTTTGTGTTTTTTACATTGGATACTAGCTCAAATTTCTGTTTGGGTGGTTCACTGGAGGAGTTCTGTGTTCATGCTGGTTGCTGGTTCATCCTGCTTGCTGCAACTGTTTAATGCAAAAGTGTCAAATTTCTGAATCTTTCTGCAGAAGTGTGAGTGAGGATATTCGTTTATGTATGTTTTCAGGTTAGGATTAGACTAAAAGCTATGTTTGGGATAGATTTAGTGTTGTACATGTGTGATTTTGTTTGCTGCGTGTGTGTGTGTGTGTGTGTGTGTGTGTGTGTGTGTGTGTGTGTGTGTGTGTGTGTGTGTGTGTCTTTGGCAGGAAAGTGTGTATGTGAGCATTTGCAGGTTAGGTCTAGATTTAAGGTTAGGTAAGGGGATAGGTTTAATGTTATTTTTTGTGTGTGTGTTTGAGTGTGCACTTGTGATCTTTGAATGTCCACTTAAGTGGTAGTGTTATAGAAAAGGTTTTAGTGGTAATGTTACAGAAAGGATTTTAGTAAAGGACTGTGCAGGGTTAGGGTTAGGCTCTGCCTCTTTGTTTCACATTACTAATACATGATACCCTTTTCCTTAACACTGCACCTTACCTTACAAAAACCCTTTCCGTAACACAACACTATACAAACAGATTTAGCCTGAATGCTCTTGCACTATCATGGAAGGAAACTCTTGGTTCCCTTCTGAAATCATTGATCACCACGTGTTCGATGCTTCTGCATTTCAATCAGCTGTTGTACATTTGGTTAGCGATTGGAAATTGCTGATGTTGAAAGAGAGCCCCCCCACAAAAAAACCCCAATATTTATTTATTTACTTTTACATTTGTTAACCGGGTTAGTCCGACTGCAGAGCCCTTTTTTCAGTGGAGACCAGAGGAGAAAAGCTCCAGGAAAGTAATTAAAAAATAAAAAAACTCACAATTCAAGTTGTAAGATACTTAACTGTACAGAAAACAGAGAGAAATATACAATATAAATATATACAAGGCAAAAGTACAGTATTTTGAGAATGCAGTAACAATATGTTTGAGAAATTTGGTTAACATTCAGTTATTTACAAGGAATGTAGCAATGCCCAAAACAAAAGAAAAAAAAAATTCAGAGTAACATTATGTCATAGTACAACAAAGATGTATTTAATAGCATAGGTACTAGCTGCAGAGAGAGAGTAGTATATGTAGACAGTTTAGGTAGATACCAGGCAGATATGTTAATTGAGAGAAGAAGAAAAATTCGTTAGGAAATTTCCTAACAAGTACATATCCATGCATGTTGGAAATTAATTTTTAGTTGCTTTTTGAATTTGCCACTTTTGGTAGTGGAGCGAAAGGACAATGGAAGGGAGTGTAAGAATACATCAGTCTGGGTGCTTCAATGGAAGGCATCTATGCTCTCTGAGCAGTAAGTGAGGACCTACTTAGGGGAAGTAGAAATGGCATAAAGAGAAGCTATACTCCTCCAGTAATAAACAGAGATAACCTTAGTCAGTACTGAGCATGTGCAAATTCATAAGTTTAGGGATGATTGGAAGAGTTCAGATTGTTCTGTATATGAGCTGTGAGTAATATAGCCAGGAGCGTCGTGTCATTAGCTTACAGAAAACTGTAAATATTTTGGTATGGTTGGAAGACTTGAACAAGTTGCAAAGAAATGAAACTGAAGGCATGTGGAATGAAACTAGGTACAGACTAAACAGCTGTTATGACAGGAAATGGAGGAAATTAGAAGAAGCTGAAAACTGAGATAGAAAGAAAACAGTGGAAAAGGTTAACAGTTTCAAATATCTAGGAGGAAAATAAGTTTGAATGAGAAGGTCAAAGCTAGAATCAGAGGGGCTGGAGCCAACTGGTACAGAGTGTCATGGGTAGTGTATGACTAAAAAACTAAGAAGCTGAAAAGTATGGTGTACAATTCAAAACAGTGGTGCGACTGGTACTACTGAACAGTACAGAAATCTGGGCAGTAAAGGCAGAGCAATTGAGGACCTACCTTTCAAGGTGATGGAGATGAAGTGCCTGAGATGGGTAATAATGCCATTAGGACAGACGCCAAATTAACTTCAATCACAGAAGAAGTGAAAAAGACAGATTATAATGGTTTGGGGACATGTGCAGTAAAGTAGAAGACAATTTGGTGTAGAAGATTTGAGAGAAACAGGAAGAAGGCAAGAGAAAACAAGGATGTCCAGCAAAGAGATGGATGGATTGTGTGAGGGAAGACCTGTCCAGTCAGGCATTACTCTCAAAAGAAGGTGAGAGAGTGGCATTGAACTGTCAGGTAGCAACTGTTGATGTGACACCCTTAATCCATGTATGAAATGGGAAAACGGGGTTGTTGATGATGATGATGAAAGTGGCAGTGGTTGGAAAACATGGCAAAGAGCACAATTAAAACATATTGTTTACAGTGGTGTATCCATGGAATCTATATTATGAAAAAGTACAAAGTTATTAAGACTGTATTAAGTAAAGCATGGATAATGGTGATTTGAAGTTATAATTATTGCATTTATGATCATTTTCTTGCCTAATAAAGTATGGTCAAAAATGCACTCATGTGGTATGTACTTTGGGAGGGGAGATAAAGGGTACTTTACTACAGTATTACAAGAGTAACTGTGGAAGTTATAAGGATGCAATCTGAAGTATGTACTGCATGGTGCAAGTTCTGAAAGCGGTGATGGAATACGCAGATGAAAACATGCATGAGTAAAGAAGAAATTTTGTTCTAATTACAATTACTTTTTAGGCAGTGACCAGTAATGACAACTCTCTCACACTTCACAGCCAACCGCAGTTTTAACAGATTGTTCCACCACATTCAAAACATCATTTATGTGGCATTGTATGAAAAATTTCCAAAATCACCTTTTACTGGGATAATGCAAGAATGAGAATGACATACACCAAAAAGCACATAAGACCTAAAATATCCACCAGGCAAACTACAAATATAAATTAGCCAGCAGCTTGCTGCATCTGAATTCTGCTATAAATGCAGGTTTGCTGCACACTTACATGAATCTGCTTTTTGTATTTGAGCTAACATTTTAAGAAGTCAGTTTCAAGCATGCAACACAAAGTCTATGAAAAAAAAGAAAACAAAATCATTATGTTTCTTCTAAGGCATCACTTAAGACTGCTCATACTGCTTAAAGAGTGATGCAATTCATCTCATTCTTATCAGCTGCCCCAATGTATTTAAAAAGTGATCCTACCCTCCCCCATACCTCTCAAACTCTTAGAGCAAAAAAATCTGGACAAAGCCTAAAATGATGGGGGGACAAATAGGGACAGATTTTCAATATTGCTCTTACAAACTTAGAAAGTTGATAGAATAATAGGTTTTACATTAGCATGTATTTTCTGAAGGATGTGGAGTCTTAAACTGAAATGTTTGTCATTATTTAATGATTTCAATCTCAGCTATTTGCCAGAAAAGTACGGATTTTAGGAGGAACACACCAAAAATATGAAGTAAAAGTATGGACATTCTGCGGAAATCTGTACAGTTGAGAGGTAGCCCCCTACTCTATTCAGTGGCACATTTATTGTCTTGTCACGTTTTGCGCTGTGTTGGATAGGACTCTGTAGAATTTCCATTTCTATTTCATCTGTCATTTTTTGGACTGGCGCCATTCTGTCTCCTTACAGATATGGAATCTCTCTAGCCAAATAGTGTCTCATGTGTGATCTTGTTAACCTGGTACAGCAGAGAAATCATCCTTATCCCACAGACACAGTGCTTCTGTCCACATATCCCAGTATCAGAACTAAATGCATTTATAACACACAGCTTCTCCAAATATACATCATCCCTTAGGAAAACACCAGGTCTGTATTTAACAGCTCTCTCTCTTTCCATTGTTATCCTCTGTGTTGTTTTATTAGTTACATCTACCTGCCTTACTCTGCTCTGAATATAAATATCCATATTCGTGACAAGTCTATCTTAGTCCCCCTCTTCCATCTTTGTAATGACCCTTTGATAGATGTGTGTGTTATTGATGAAGGGATGCAGATTTTCATCTTTATCACATACATGATATTACAAAGAACCAGACACAAGTTCTCATTCTTGTGTTAACTTGATGGTAACCAACCACTACCTTGAAAGGACTGCAGTTACTACTGCACTGTAAACCCTGCTATGCAGCCTTTTTTTATCCACGGCCACAGTCAACACCTCCTTTCCTTACCCTTTAATAACTGTGTGTGCAAAGGAGATCAAAGTGTGAGTTACAGAAACCAAGTTTTTGATGACAGTGTTTCTGGGTTCATCTTACACTACACTAAAAGGCGAATGGAACAGGTGTCAATGTATGTAAAAGGTTGCATTATTCTTATTAACTTGACTCTGGAACTTCTCCAGTGTAGATGAGATTGAATGCTTTAGGCAACGTTCATTCTCAGGCAATGCTACACAGCTAACCTCATTAACTATAGTCAAACATGTTGTTCAGATTCAATGCCTACATCAGTAATCTCAAATGTCAGCCACAAAGCCACAGGTGTAAGGCAAGTGGCAGATAAAAGACCTGTGTACAGGATCAGGGGATGCTTTTTTGTTCTCGTTTTTTCAAGTTTTAATCAGCAAAAACATACCAAGCTAGAAATAGCTGCAGTTCCTAGGTGTGACTATAAGGAAATGGATGGGAAATGCATGCAAGGCAAAGACTTAAAAAATTATTGAAAACAGTGCAAGAAAATTTACATCACAACATTTACATGGAAAACCTATGCAGGCAGACATGCACAAACATGCATAAGACCACTGAATACAATATGGAAAGAGAAAGAAAAAAAAAGGTAGGAGAAAAAAAATTCACATACAATAATGGAATTTCACCACAACTCTCCAAATATTCACAAAAGGCAACTTGATGACGTTTCTTCCATACAACCTGAACATGCCAAAGAACTGTCGAGAAAGAGATTTGTGGTGCATGATAGGAAGGAGAAGGGGGCTCAGCAGCCTGGGAAATCTGCAAAATAGTCCTAAAGCCTGCAGCTTCAGTCCTAAATTTTACTGTTAGGCATCACTATTTGTCTATGCTCTACTCATTTTCAACACAGTCCCCATGATGGCAATAAATGATTTTTTTTTTTGTCACAATGAGCTTTCCTTAAAACAAATGGGTATTTTGGGGGTTCTAGAAATGCCACGATTTCAGACCACTATATTTCTTCACAATTTTCAGATTGCATAATTTTTCCCATACATTTCAAAGGTAGGAGCCTTTTTGCACATGATTTTTGACATGCATAATAATGTATTTATTTTTTATTATTGTGATCCTATTGTTTTTTATTTTATATCAGATTTAGTGCTATATTAGAACTATTCATGCAATCGACGTATTATGTACTTTTAATTGAATTTTTGTGTCATTTTGTTTTTGCTGGATTGTTGCTGAAAAGCCAACTGATCAGTAGTTTACTTACCTGGTTTTTGAATAAATAAATAAATGAATAAATACATTTAACACATTATTTTTGCCCACCTAATGGTGAACAACTCATCATGTTTCATGCAGACTGAACAGATGGTACATAATATAGTATAATCTTTTTTTTTTAATGCAGGACTACTTGTTTACCCATAATCATAAAAATGAAATTTAAAACACAGTGAATTCAGTTCACTGATCTGTATCACTTTTCTACTGGTAAACTACTGCTTATGTTGTTGTTGTTTGTCTTTTCCCGGTTAGGGGTCGCCACAGTGGAACTCCAGTCCGCTAATGATTGGCAGTCGATTTTTTTTATGGCACCGAGTTGCCAGCTCGACGCCCAACCTTCAGCGAAGGCATGCCTATTCGCGCATGTCTTTCGGAGACCACTCGATCGCGGGGGGGACGTACAGACTCCACACAGAAGGCACTCCAGCCGATAATCGAACAGGAGAACCTCTTGCTGTGAGGTAACAATGCTAGTGCTGTACCACCGCGGATAGAACTACTGCTTATGTGTTTTGTTATTTGCAAGCGAAAAGTGAATCAGTGTGTGTGTGTATTTGTGTCTTTTCCCCATGGCTGTGTACCCTCTGAGTACAGAAGGTACAAATAAGGAGGTACAGGAGGTGAATGCTTTTTCAAACCAAAGCTTTGCCCAGTGTGTTTCATCTGGTTGAAGCCTAAGCAAATTTTAATTGCAGAAAATGTACAGGAAGTATTCTTCTCACTTGCCTGCAGTTCTAGAAAGTTCTTACTTATAAAGTCAATTTATTAGTACAGTGCATTTTCATGAAGTCCGAAGAACTATGTCTAATTCTTTTAAATAAGCGCTTGCCAAATTTCTGTATCCAGTATTTATACCGATTCTCAATTTGCTTACTTAGTTATTTTTTCATATTATTTTTCTTATTTTTAATAATTTCCTACGGAATGTCTCTGTCATGTCATAAGTACATATACTAGCATTGCATAACAAATGGCATACAGGTAAACACTAGTCCCAGAAGAACATGTGACTTCACAGCGCAATGAATACCATGATGATGAGAGGACCCTTTTAAATGGGCATATCAAAGATGGGGTAAGTGGGTCTAATTATTAAGGGTGGAGTTGTGTAGGGATATAACCAGTAGGCTAAATTCTTGGGATTAACAAACATTTGAGTTGTTTTAAGATGAAGATAAAGTTTAACTGAATGAGACTGAGGTTCTGTTTCATGACCTCATTTCTGTGAAGCCCTAAACTTGTTTGCTGAGAAAACTGAGAACACTTTAATCACATACACAGAAAAATCCTGTAAAACTTTAATCCCGCAGGCAGAAACTAGTAATCTGAGAACTAATGGGAAAGTGTTTAGATGTAGTTATCTTCCAGTTTTAATGACAGCTTCTTAAAGCATTACATCTAACAAAGGACTAGGCTATAAGCCACTTTGTTTTGTTGTTGTTGTCTTCATTGAGGGATGGCTTTTCCCCAGGGAAGGCATCAAAGAATCAAAGTATGTTGGGTTTTTACAAAGATAAAGGCCTTCTTATCCAAAAGCTTAAAGTTGCTGCATTTTCCATGTTGTGGTATATTACACTGCGCATTACGGGCTAACACTACTTTTTTATCATTATTACTTGTGAAGAAACACCCAAGTCAGAAATTTCACATTTTAATTATATTTTCTATTTAAAAAGCAAATATTCATAACCTAATTTTGTACTATTATGATCTGTTGCTTGACTTGATAATTACCTAGGAAGACACATAAGACAATCACTTTTTATTGCATGCAATTTAGAAGTGCTATAATTAATATCATAATGTTGCACACTGGGCTTACATTACAAAGACAAATTCTTACGGTTCAAAACAAACAGCTTGTCATAGTAAATTCTGAGGTGTTGTCTTTCTCTGTTTGTTCCGATGATGAAGCGTTGCAAAGAAAGCAACTCTTCCCACATTGAGCAGTTTGACTGAAGTACAAAAAGTAAGTCACAACGTGAAAACAGCAACTTTACAAAAAGCTGGTGTAGTGATCCATCAATCCATAACCCCTTTTCCCATTTTTGCATATTGGGTCGAGGTGTCACATCAGCAGTGACAATTATCTAGAGCCAAGGTTTACATTGCTGGGTGGCTAGCCCTGCCACTGTAGTTCTTCCAAAATACACACTTACACCTATGGCCAATTTAGAGTGTCCAACCCACCTAATGCATCTGTTTGGAATGTGGGAGGAAACTGAAGCAACTGGAGAAAACCCATGTGAACACAAGGAGAAAATGCAGACAGAAGGCATCCCTGCCAAGAATCAAACTATGGAACCTACTACTGTGAGGCGACAACACTACCCACTGCACTACTGTGGCACCCCTGTCAGGCACAAACAACATACGTTCATTGCCTAGAACTGGTGGTGACAACTATGCTTACCTGCCCTTCAGCAGATTCGGGTGGGCATGCCTGTCTGCCCAGAGCTTACCATGTCAGCCTTCTTACATACAAGGACAGTATGGGCCACTAAAGTGCTCAGCTACAGATGGCAGCTCTCAACTACTTCTGCTACTGAAGTCCACTTCTCTAAAAATTATATCTTAAGCAAGTTCCCTTCCACCATTCTCTCTCTATTTTTGGTTGGCAGGAAAACAGCATGACACTTTATCTCTCACAAAGAAAAAAAAAAAGAACAGTCATCAAATTTGCCATTACACAATCAGCTGTCAAGAAACTTGAAAGTATTCCTAGGACTCCTGGCCTCTTGTTATTCAAAGTCATGAAATCTGCCATCTCTGAATCATTTCTCAGGAAATATGAATCCATTCTCAGCATCACTAGCCTGTGGTTTGCAACAGTTTTCCTTACTTCCATGACGTTACTCATTATGAATAAAACATATGAAGCTGGAGCCTACTACTGCTGTTATCATAATGCATCAAGCAGTATAGGCTCATTCTAAGTAAGTCATTTCCCAAATCCTTAATGCCTGCAAACTATATGGACTTTGATCCTGTACTCCTGTAATGGTCAGGTCTGAAGAGTATCCCATTAGGCCTTCTTCTTCTTGTCATGATGTGCTCTTGCATCACAAAAATAGACCAGAAATACACACACTGCCTTAGGAGGCATCTTACCAGACAGTACAAACCAATTTCTTTTGGTGCTAACCATCACCTCATGCAAATAATTCACTTTAATGGTCTAATTATTATTATTTCAAGCCTCCTCAACGCCCTTTAGAATGCATCACATCACAGACTTCGTACACAATACTTCATCTTAATTTTGAAATCTTCCCATTTCCTTAACTTGCCCTCCTTCAGTTATTATATGACAAAAGTAGCAACACTACCAAAGTTGCTGAATGCATAAAACTATAAACAGTCACAACTGACCAATCTAAAGTCTGTCCAACGGTATAGAGTCACACTGTTGCTGACAATATATTCATAACTATGGACCAAACTCATCTTCTGCCTAGCTTTGTCTATACAAGTGGTACTGTTTTTTAACTTTAATTTGTTTGCTGAGTGGGTAGGTGAAATGCTCCTTTCTGGATACTTTACAGCCATAACCAGCAAGTTTTAAAAGGAGGAAGAAAACCAGAGTACCCTAAGAAAATCTACACAAACATGGGCAGAACGTAGAAACTCAACACAGACACTGGCCAGAGATCAGGAATGAATCCTAAACCCTGGAGTTATAAGGCAGACATCTTACCACTGAAACACATAGCAAGTTTGAACAACCTGTAATGGAGTAGATAAATATGTAACTTGTTGTTGTTGTGTCTTTCAGCTTTTCCCGGTTAGGGGTCACCACAGCGGAACTCCGGTCTGCTAATGATTGGCAGTAGATTTTTTACGTGCCGAGTTGCCAGCTCTGACGCACAACCTTCAACGAAGGTGCACCCATTCACGCATGTCTCCACACAGAAGACGCTTTAGCTGAGAATCAAACAGGACAACATCTTACTGTGAGGTGACAACGCTACCGTAGCACCACCGCCGCAGTTTAGATAAATATGTAGCTAAACTCCCAAAAGATCATACTAGTGTCTTTTTACTACTGAAAATCCAGTGACCAGAATTAAACCATTGTATGGCTACTGATCTGCTCAGACTGACCCAATCCATTCCATACATCCTAGCAGATGCCCAGTTACACAGAGTATCATTCTGGATCTAGGACTGTTGAACGAAACTTCAACAGTCCGAATCCAACTTCACCGAACACACTTTAACGAAAGTGCTTTTACTGAAAAGCACTTTCACTAAAGTGCATTAAAAAAAAAAAAAAAGAAAAAACAGGAAAAAAGCATTTATGCAGGGGGGCTGTGTCCCCCACACCCCCCTACTTTAATATTCTCACTCCGAGATCACACTACAGTGGAGAAAAGGAAAATATTCCTTTATCCTCACCGTAGTACGATCTCCGCAACAGTCACTCCCCCACAACTCCCTCTACCTGCAAGCATACTTCCGCGAAGGTGCTTCTTCGGTGAAAAGCACTTTCACGGAAGTATGCCCAACCGTTTAGGATTCGGTGGAATGGCCATTCGCACATCAGTCCTAGACCCATCATTCTACGGTACCAACCAGCCCACTGCCTTAGGTTTAGGTCTCTTCATGTTACTGAGGCTATGAAATCTTAAAACATTTTTGTCAGGTTTATGTTTTCAAATGCCATGTCTGAACTGTGAACAGGCTAATCAAATTAATTGTTTCTTCAACCTTCTCTCTTCAACCTTTTTGACTTCTGCTTAGCTGTACTTAAATATGTAACTTATGTGTACTGTTTTACAGTCAGATAACGTATGTTTTAGTCATTTGTAATATCATATAGTTGATTTTCAACAACTTGTCTACTGTTATATATCTTCATTCCAAGTGATGTTCACCAACTTGTCTGCTGTTAATCAATCTGTCAATGTTTGTAACGGATTCTGATTACTGTTGTATCTGGAGCTTTTCTCCCCGGGCCTCTGCTGAAAAAGGACCTGTGTCCAGTCAGACTTTCCCAGTAAACAAATGTAAAATAGAATAAAATAAATAAATAAAATAAAAACTGAACCATTAGAGAAATTTAAAGCAGGTATAAAAATTCACTGCTATACAAAGTGGAAATGCAACTCTTACTCATGGTGTCACAACATTATTACCTTATTTTAAAGCTGCAAAGTAGTGACGCCTGACATACCTCTCTTACACCACCTTCCTTACTGCTTTACTAATTCAATTTGTAATCTGTTCCAGCTGTTTATCATATCAAAGTGGTACAACAGTTAGTCTAGCTGTTTCATAGCTCTTGACTTTCAACTTCATTTCCCATCTGTGCTCCCTTCTGTGTAAATTCAGCATGTTATTATACCTGTATCCACCTATTTTACAAGGTGTACTGTGTTTTCCCACATCACAAAGAAATGCCATTGGGTAAAATGGCAGTCTGCTAAATATACTGCAGGTATGTATAGGGTGTATGTGTGTGTGTGTGTGTGTGTGTCTGTGTGTGTGTCTGTGTGTGTGTCTGTGTCTGTGTCTGTGTCTGTGTCTGTGTGTGTGTGTGTGTGTGTGTGTGTGTGTGTGTGTGTGTGTGTGTGTGTGTGTGTGTGTGTGTGTGTGTGTGTGTGTGTGTGTGTGTGTGTGTGTGTGTGTGTGTGTGTGTGTACATACTGCCATGGATCATTGGCCCCTCCAGAACTGGTTCACAGCCTTACATCTGCTGAGTGCTGGGGCAGACTCTGCTCCTCTGATCCCTAACAGCATAAAACAGGTTATCAGAGAAAAAACACAATGTCACTCCTTCTCTGTAGCATTACTCAACTGTCTCAGTGCACCTAACAGAATGCTGCTTATAAAATTCCCAGTTATGAAACCTGTGAGTGTTATTTACTGGTGTATAAGCACTGCTCTTCTTGCCACCATTAGATAACATTTCTTTGCATATACAAAAGGGTTACAGAGTTCACTTCCCACAGATTTTCCCTAGCCTTTCTGCTAATCTACGTGCCTTTAAGTAACTCTTCTGGATGTGAAGCTCTTTAAATAAGCTGCAAATAGGAAATGGACAAACAGAGATGGGGGATGAAGTTTTCCAACTGGTCCTTTTTCATTAATGTATATAAGCAGCAATTAAATCATTAAAAACTCGTTAACATACATGCCTGAGGTTACAAATCAAGCCCAGGCTTGCTGAATATCGTAGCTATCCCATTCCACATTTTTTCTTGGCACATCTACACCCTCTGTAGTTGCTAGCCTGTTGTTTGGTTCTTGACTGTCTGAACATGTCTTTGCATCACCTTCCCAAGTTGTGGTCATGGGAATATGTTGTCTATGTGCAATCATGGATTATAATTTTACACATCACTGGAAAAAAGGCTCCAGTTATAAGAAACCCAGTTTTAGAAGACATTAAGAACAAAACAGCAGACAGACAAAAAGGTACTGAAATAAATGAGCCATTTTGACACACTCGTATTTTCATAGCTATAATCTGCAGAATGCTGACCTGCCCGACTATTTATTGATTTTGTTGATTGGGAAATTCCAGCTGGACAAACATGCTACCTATTTTCAACAGAGGCCTGGACAGAAACGCTCCACATGACATATGACATGTAATATATAAATATTCATTATACAAAGTACAAAAATGGTTACATATAAACAGATTAACATATTACTGTGAGAAAAACAGAAACAATAGGAGTTGACAGTTTGTAGGCGCTAAGGGAAAAAAAGAAACAATAAAAGTCAACAGGTTAAAGATGCCAAGGGAAAAAACAAAACAAAACAAAACAATAAAAGTCAACAGGTTACAGGTTCTTAAAAAAGAAACATTGAAAGTCAACAAGTTATAGTTTCTATTTTCCCCAGAAACCGACTTTTGCATGCTGAAGATATTTAGATGAAAAAGGTGTGTGTGAGGGGGATGTGTTAGGGATGCACATTCCAATGGCAAAAAGATTATCCAACTTTTAAAGATCTTAACTGCCCTTAAATTCAAATGGAATGGCATTACCGATCGTGCTCTAATTTAAGCCCAGTTTTTCATTCTGTAGTCTGCAGTGCTGTAGTTATCCTAGACTGATGTGGAATCATTGCATAAAAGCATACTTGTGCATGGTTTCAAATAAAGTCTTAAAAAATTAGAGACAAAGACCTCAACTGCACATCTTGAAACAGTAGCTAATTTCGCTTAGAAAGAAAACCATGTCTGTTGAGTCTTGCACTTTCTGCACAAGAAAGATTAGCTGCAAATCCTTTCTACCTGTAGACACACTTTTGATAAAAAAAGCAAACACTGAGCTGCCGTACTGGTATGGCTAAGACATGTATCTCTAGATCCCTACATAAATGACTTCTAAGCTTTTATACATTTTACATTTCCACAATGTTTACATCCTTGTGTAAATATTTTGCGACACTTAGCAATTTTTTATAATCTTTCCACTATACAAGTATCCCTTTGTTACTTTGATCAGTTAGTCTTTCTGTACCATACACAAACAAGGGTAATATGATGGTAAGATGGGTGATGGAGAGAAAGGCATCTTTTTGAGGGAAGATGCACAAAAGCAAGGAGAGTACCTACAGGGAGGAAGCAATTTGATTTAATAAGCAAAGATCCTCATGATACTCTTGTACTTTCTTATGTCATACACAGTATTGCTTCAGGCAAATTTTGTTTTCTTTTTTTTTTTTTTTTTTTTTTTTTTTTTTTTTTTTTGACTTGCATATGTGTAATCAATATGGAAACCACTAGATGGCAGTACTGCCCTTAAGTTGGTATTCCCTACCCCCCCACCCACACCCCATCATCACACCACTACCACCATTTCACAGCTCAAACAATGACTACAGGTGTGATCTAACATTCTGTACAAATAAAAGGCCTAGGTGTGTAAGTACTAAGTTGTTAACCAAGAGTCCAGAGACACAGTTAAACCACCATACATATTATTGACACATTTACTTAAGGACAACATAAATAAGCACATCGACAAACCTCAAAAAAAATATTTTTAAATAAGCAAAGTGTAATTGCTTCTACAACAATGCAATTACTTAATCTCTACCATAATTCCCTTTAACCCTATACCTGTTCTATTGTCATACACTTACAAATAACTGTTCAATACAACATGGGGTTAGTCAGCAGAAAGATCGACAACACTACTGTGCTGTATCAAACAATGTAAATGGATAAGCACAACACAGCACAAAGCTTATTAACTATGTATATGTCCAGCATAATGCCAGCATTATTGGTAAAGGGCTGCATAATAAAGCATCACGCTATTAAAATGGCTGCGCTGCGGGTGATAACGTGATTGGCATGAGAGAGAGAGATAGTAAGGTGGCATGGCCAGTGTTATGCCCAGTCATATGTGCAATAGAGTGCCTCATAGTCGCAACACAAGTAGTATAAGCAGGGCACATTGGGCCACCCTAGTTCATCATAAGAAAGCCTGAAAAGGGACAAGAGCAAGTAGAGAAACACACACAAACAAGATGGTAAGATGGGGAGAAGGGTATTTTTTAAGGACAGAAGCACAATATCAAAGAGTATGTACATGGAGGAAGAAGGGTAGAGGGAAAGTAGCAGGGGCAGACAAAAAACATAAAATGCATATAAAAACATGGAAGGTATCAACACAAAAGGAGGGGAGACAGGGTGAACAAGTGGTGATGGTGAGAACTTCATATGGAAAGGAACAAAAGAAAGGAATATGCGCGGAATGTAAGGTCAGAGGAGAACCCACCTACATGTCTGTCACATTTGTATGACAGATATCATAGGCAGACCCCACCTCCTGTGCAGCTGGCCTGCTAAGCAACTCTATCAAATGCACAAGGAAGCAATTCAGGGTTGGATTGCAGGCCTTCATATGCTGGCCATCTCGATTGTAACAAGTTGCCACTGTGAGACCCAGAGAGACCCCCCTCCAGGCCATTCTCAGAGGAAAAGCCTCTGCTTTCCTCCTTTGAGGTAGCCCCAGAGGTCAACTGTGAGCCTTCCAGGTCATATTTCACAGGATGTCCTTCACCCACTACAGTCATCTCTGGGGAATGTTGGTGACCCAGCGGTACAGATGTTGGCTGGTGTAATCTAGGGAGCCGCAACCACATAGCATTCTGCACTGCAGCTGACCCACAGAAGAAGAGAGCCAAAAGACAAAGAGAAAAAGTACAACACATTCATATATATATACATACATATATATATATATATATATATATATATATATATATATATATATATAGATCCCTATCACAACACCGACACGCCACAAAGCCGACACCCAGAACACCGACACCAAAAGACCGACAACACACAATACCAACAACGCACAAAACCGAACACCATAACACCGACACACAAAACGTAAACTACACATTACACACAGCTATGCATGCACTAACCTTAACCCAAACCCTAACCCTAAGGTCCTACACAACCACACACTTACCCTACCCGCACCCTAACCCTAACTCACTTAACCCACCCCTAAACCTGCAGTCCGTCACTATCGCACACATACCCTACCTGCACCCTAACCCTAACTCACTTAACCCACCCTTAAACATATAGTCCGTCACTATCGCACACTCACCCTACCCGCACCCTAACCCTAACTCACTTAACCCACCCCTAAACCTACAGTCCGTCACTATCGCACACATACCCTACCTGCACCCTAACCCTAACTCACTTAACCCACCCTTAAACATATAGTCCGTCACTATCGCAAACTCACCCTACCCGCACCCTAACCCTAACTCACTTAACCCGCCCCTAAAACTACAGTCCCTCACTATCGCACACTTACCTGTCCGCTCCCTAACACTAAATCCCTCACTCTATTGTACACTTACTGAGTCGCGCTCACACCTTCCCATGTTGGTGTTTCGTCCGTCGGGATCTCACCTTGTCGATCATCTGCGTCGTCGGTCTTCTCATCTCCTTCTTTAGAGTGTCGGCCTTCTGGTGTGTAGGTGTACTGAAGGGGACCCATATATATATATATATATATATATATATATATATATATATATATATATATATACACACACACACACACACACACACACACACACACACACACACACACACAGGTCCCCTATAGATGATCGAAATCCCAAAAAGTCAACTTTCATATGGGCGAGACCATATGATCGACTTATGGAATTTCTAACATTAAGAATGGACATCTATGTATAGCGCAGAATGGGAAGATTTCCATCTTCCGCGCTATAGTGCGATCTTGGAGTTGGTATATTGGGGGCACAACCCCCCCAAGTAGCAACATGTAAGCAAGTTTTTGTTTTATGTTTTACATTTTAAACGATGTTCGAAATTCCAAAAGTTGATCATATGGTCTTGGCCATATGAAAGTTGGCTTTTTGGGATTTCGATCATCTACAGTAGACCCATATATAGATATCTACATATATACAGTATATATATCTGTATGATACCATATCAGTGTTAAGTGATAGATGTCAATGTGCTGGACCAGTGATGGTGAACTTTTTGGGTTCAGCGTGTCAAAAATTCAGAAAATGCCTAACTTGGTTCAGTTGGTAAGTCACACCCCCAAAACAAAAATAAATTAAAAAAATATAAATAAATAAATACATGTAAATAAAACAGCATAGCTCTCAATACATCAGGGATAAATCTCAACAGAATCAGGGACAAATCTAGAAATAAGAGACACGGACAGTTTTAAACTACTAGTACTGGTAATCTGAGACACTGACAGAAAAATGAATGCAAATTAATATACATCTTCTGAAGTAAAATAAGTCTATTAAGTGTAAAAATTCACCAGTTTTAGGAAGGATTAAGAGGGACAGTTGATAAGAATGTAAAACAACACATGCTTAGAAATGCAGACTACTTGCCCTGTGCAGAAGTATAACCAAGAAGCGAAAACAATGTCAGCACTGCCCTTTGCAGACTCTATCGAGAGTATAAATGTCAGCACTGCCCTTTGCAGACTATTGAGAGAGTATAAATATCAGCACTGCCCTTTGCAGACTCTATCAAGAGAGTATAAATGTCAGAATTGCCCTTTGCAGACTCTATCGAGAGAGTATAAATGTCAGCACTGCCCTTTGCAGACTCTATCGAGAGAGTATAAATGTCAGCACTGCCCTTTGCAGACTCTATCGAGAGAGTATAAATGTCAGCACTGCCCTTTGCAGACTCTATTGAGAGAGTATAAATGTCAGCACTGCCCTTTGCAGACTCTATTGAGAGAGTATAAATGTCAGCACTGCCCTTTGCAGACTCTACTGAGAGAGTATAAATGTCAGCACTGCCCTTTGCAGACTCTATTGAGAGAGTATAAATGTCAGCACTGCCCTTTGCAGACTCTATTGAAAGAGTATAAATGTCAGCACTGCCCTTTGCAGACTCTATTGTTGTTGTTGTGTCTTTCGACTTTTCCCAGTTAGGGGTCGCCACAGCGGAACTCTGGTCCGCTAATGATTGGTAGTTGATTTTTACGTGCCAAGTTACCAGCCCTGATGCACAACCTTCCACGAAGGTACGCCCATTCACGCATGTCTCCACGCATAAGACGCTCTAGCTGAGAATCGAACCGGACAGCATCTTTGCAGACTCTATTGAGAGAGTATAAATGTCAGCACTGCCCTATGCAGACTCTATTGAGTGAATAAATGTCAGCACTGCCCTTTGCAGACTCTACCGAGAGAGTATAAATGTCAGCACTGCCCTTTGCAGACTCTATTGAGAGAGTATAAATATCAGCACTGCCCTTTGCAGACTATCGAGAGAGTATAAATGTCAGAACTGCCCTTTGCAGACTCTATTGAGAGTATAAATGTCAGCACTGCCCTTTGCAGACTCTATCGAGAGAGTATAAATGTCAGCACTGCCCTTTGCGGACTCTATCGAGAGTATAAATGTCAGCAATGCTCTTTGCAGACTCTATCGAGAGAGTATAAATGTCAGCACTGCCCTTTGCAGACTCTATCGAGAGAGTATAAATGTCAGCACTGCCCTTTGCAGACTCTATTGGAGAGAGTATAAATGTCAGCACTGCCCTTTGCAGACTCTATTGAGAGAGTACAAATGTCAGCACTGCCCTTTGCAAACTCTATTGAGAGTACAAATGTCAGCACTGCCCTTTGCAGACTATTGAGAGACTATAAATGTCAGCACTGCCCTTTGCAGACTCTATTGAGAGAGTATAAATGTCAGCACTGCCCTTTGCAGACTCTATTGTTGTTGTTGTGTCTTTCGACTTTTCCCAGTTAGGGGTCGCCACAGTGGAACTCCGGTCCGTTAATGATTGGTAGCTGATTTTTATGTGCCAAGTTACCAGCCCTGATGCACAACCTTCCAAAGGTACGTCCATTCACGCATGTCTCCAAGAAGAAGACGCTCTAGCTGAGAATCGAACCGGACAGCGTCTTTGCAGACTCTATCGAGAGAATATAAATGTCAGCACTGCCCTTTGCAGACTCTATCGAGAGAGTATAAATGTCAGCACTGCCCTTTGCAGACTCTATCGAGAGTATAAATGTTAGCACTGCCTTTTGCAGACTATTGAGAGAGTATAAATGTCAGCACTGCCCTTTGCAGACTCTATCGAGAGAGTATAAATGTCAGCACTGCCCTTTGCAGACTCTATCGAGAGAGTATAAATGTCAGCACTGCCCTTTGCACACACTATCGAGAGAGTATAAATGTCAGCACTGCCCTTTGCAGACTCTATCGAGAGAGTATAAATGTCAGCACTGCCCTTTGCAGACTCTATCGAGAGAGTATAAATGTCAGCACTGCCCTTTGCAAACTCTATTGAGAGTACAAATGTCAGCACTGCCCTTTGCAGACTATTGAGAGACTATAAATGTCAGCACTGCCCTTTGCAGACTCTATTGGAGAGAGTATAAATGTCAGCACTGCCCTTTGCAGACTCTATTGAGAGAGTACAAATGTCAGCACTGCCCTTTGCAAACTCTATTGAGAGTACAAATGTCAGCACTGCCCTTTGCAGACTATTGAGAGACTATAAATGTCAGCACTGCCCTTTGCAGACTCTATTGAGAGAGTATAAATGTCAGCACTGCCCTTTGCAGACTCTATTGTTGTTGTTGTGTCTTTCGACTTTTCCCAGTTAGGGGTCGCCACAGTGGAACTCCGGTCCGTTAATGATTGGTAGCTGATTTTTATGTGCCAAGTTACCAGCCCTGATGCACAACCTTCCACGAAGGTACGTCCATTCACGCATGTCTCCAAGAAGAAGACGCTCTAGCTGAGAATCGAACCGGACAGCGTCTTTGCAGACTCTATCGAGAGAATATAAATGTCAGCACTGCCCTTTGCAGACTCTATCGAGAGAGTATAAATGTCAGAACTGCCCTTTGCAGAATCTATCGAGAGAGTATAAATGTCAGCACTGCCCTTTGCAGACTCTATCGAAGGAGTATAAATGTGAGCACTGCCCTTTGCAGACTCTATCACGAGAGTATAAATGTCAGCACTGCCCTTTGCAGACTCTATTGAGAGAGTACAAATGTCAGCACTGCCCTTTGCAGACTCTATCGAGAGAGTAAAAATGTCAGCACTGCCCTTTGCAGACAATCGAGAGAGTATAAATGTCAGCACTGCCCTTTGCAGACTCTATTGAGAGAGTATAAATGTCAGCACTGCCCTTTGCAGACTCTATCGAGTAAATGTCAGCACTGCCCTTTGCAGACTCTATCGAGAGAGTACAAGTGTCAGCACTGCCCTTTGCAGACTCTATTGAGAGAGTATAAATGTCAGCACTGCCCTTTGCAGACTCTATTGAAAGAGTACAAATGTCAGCACTGCCCTTTGCAACCTCTATTGAGTACAAATGTCAGCACTGCCCTTTGCAGACTATCGAGAGAGTATAAATGTCAGCACTGCCCTTTGCAGACTCTATTGAGAGAGTATAAATGTCAGCACTGCCCTTTGCAGATTCTATTGAAAGAGTACAAATGTCTGGACTGCCCTTTGCAACCTCTATTGAGTACAAATTTCAGCACTGCCCTTTGCAGAGTATTGAGAGAGTATAAATGTCAGCACTGCCCTTTGCAGACTCTATTGAGAGAGTATAAATGTCAGCACTGCCCTTTGCAGGCTCTATTGAGAGAGTATAAATGTCAGCACTGCCCTTTGCAGACTCTATTGAGAGAGTATAAATGTCAACACAAATCACTTTGTAGCCAATATCCTCCAACCTTAAAACAACAGTTTATTGACCAAAGTCACAGTGAAACATAACGAAAATAAAAAAGTTTTTGATCTTTCCTTTCTCTGGTTTCTTGCCACGTCCAGACATCTTGGGGTTTAATCAATAAAATGGTGTTTTTTACAGGCAAAGTAGATGTGGTAGTATTGTATACTTAGTTTAGAATTAAGCACAAACTAGTATGTTTGTAGAGACCTTCCAGAAAGCTATCAAACTACTCAGATTCAAGTTATTATAGTCTCCTAGTAGTTAAGGTGTGAGCATTTTAATCAAGTTTTAGCTTAAATGTCAGCACTGCCCTTCTGCAGACTCTATCGAGAGTGTATAAATGTCAGCACTGCCCTTTGTAGACTCTATCGAGAGTATAAATGTCAGCACTGCCCTTTGCAGACTCTATTGAGAGAGTACAAATGTCAGCACTGCCCTTTGCAGACTCTATTGAAAGAGTACAAATGTCAGCGCTGCCCTTTGCAACCTCTATTGAGTACAAATGTCAGCACTGCCCTTTGCAGACTATTGAGAGAGTACAAATGTCAGCACTGCCCTTTGCAGACTCTGTTGAGAGAGTATAAATGTCAGCACTGCCCTTTGCAGACTCTATTGAGAGAGTATAAATGTCAGCACTGCCCTTTGCAGACTCTAATGAGAGAGTATAAATGTCAGCACTGCCCTTTGCAGATTCTATTGAAAGAGTACAAATGTCTGGACTGCCCTTTGCAGATTCTATTGAAAGAGTACAAATGTCTGGACTGCCCTTTGCAACCTCTATTGAGTACAAATTTCAGCACTGCCCTTTGCAGAGTATTGAGAGAGTATAAATGTCAGCACTGCCCTTTGCAGACTCTATTGAGAGAGTATAAATGTCAGCACTGCCCTTTGCAGGCTCTATTGAGAGAGTATAAATGTCAGCACTGCCCTTTGCAGACTCTATTGAGAGAGTATAAATGTCAACACAAATCACTTTGTAGCCAATATCCTCCAACCTTAAAACAACAGTTTATTGACCAAAGTCACAATGAAACATAACGAAAATAAAAAAGTTTTTGATCTTTCCTTTCTCTGGTTTCTTGCCACGTCCAGACATCTTGGGGTTTAATCAATAAAATGGTGTTTTTTACAGGCAAAGTAGATGTGGTAGTATTGTATACTTAGTTTAGAATTAAGCACAAACTAGTATGTTTGTAGAGACCTTCCAGAAAGCTATCAAACTACTCAGATTCAAGTTATTATAGTCTCCTAGTAGTTAAGGTGTGAGCATTTTAATCAAGTTTTTAGCTTAAATGTCAGCACTGCCCTTCTGCAGACTCTATCGAGAGTGTATAAATGTCAGCACTGCCCTTTGTAGACTCTATCGAGAGTATAAATGTCAGCACTGCCCTTTGCAGACTCTATTGAGAGAGTACAAATGTCAGCACTGCTCTTTGCAGACTCTATTGAAAGAGTACAAATGTCAGCGCTGCCGTTTGCAACCTCTATTGAGTACAAATGTCAGCACTGCCCTTTGCAGACTATTGAGAGAGTATAAATGTCAGCACTGCCCTTTGCAGACTCTGTTGAGAGAGTATAAATGTCAGCACTGCCCTTTGCAGACTCTATTGAGAGAGTATAAATGTCAGCACTGCCCTTTGCAGACTCTATTGAGAGAGTATAAATGTCAGCACTGCCCTTTGCAGATTCTATTGAAAGAGTACAAATGTCTGGACTGCCCTTTGCAACCTCTATTGAGTACAAATTTCAGCACTGCCCTTTGCAGAGTATTGAGAGAGTATAAATGTCAGCACTGCCCTTTGCAGACTCTATTGAGAGAGTATAAATGTCAGCACTGCCCTTTGCAGGCTCTATTGAGAGAGTATAAATGTCAGCACTGCCCTTTGCAGACTCTATTGAGAGAGTATAAATGTCAACACAAATCACTTTGTAGCCAATATCCTCCAACCTTAAAACAACAGTTTATTGACCAAAGTCACAGTGAAACATAACGAAAATAAAAGTTTTGATCTTTCCTTTCTCTGGTTTCTTGCCACGTCCAGACATCTTGGGGTTTAATCAATAAAATGGTGTTTTTTACAGGCAAAGTAGATGTGGTAGTATTGTATACTTAGTTTAGAATTAAGCACAAACTAGTATGTTTGTAGAGACCTTCCAGAAAGCTATCAAACTACTCAGATTCAAGTTATTATAGTCTCCTAGTAGTTAAGGTGTGAGCATTTTAATCAAGTTTTTAGCTTAAATGTCAGCACTGCCCTTCTGCAGACTCTATCGAGAGTGTATAAATGTCAGCACTGCCCTTTGTAGACTCTATCGAGAGTATAAATGTCAGCACTGCCCTTTGCAGACTCTATTGAGAGAGTACAAATGTCAGCACTGCCCTTTGCAGACTCTATTGAAAGAGTACAAATGTCAGCGCTGCCCTTTGCAACCTCTATTGAGTACAAATGTCAGCACTGCCCTTTGCAGACTATTGAGAGAGTATAAATGTCAGCACTGCCCTTTGCAGACTCTGTTGAGAGAGTATAAATGTCAGCACTGCCCTTTGCAGACTCTATTGAGAGAGTATAAATGTCAGCACTGCCCTTTGCAGACTCTATTGAGAGAGTACAAATGTCAGCACTGCCCTTTGCAAACTCTATTGAGAGAGTACAAATGTCAGCACTGCCCTTTGCTGACTATTGAGAGAGTATAAATGTCAGCACTGCCCTTTGCAGACTCTATTGAGAGAGTATAAATGTCAGCACTGCCCTTTGCAGACTATTGAGAGAGTATAAATGTCAGCACTGCCCTTTGCAGACTTTATTGAGAGAGTATAAATGTCAACACAAATCACTTCATAGCCAATATCCTCCAACCTTAGAATAACAATTTATTGACCAAAGTCACAGTGAAACATAACGAAAATAAAAAAGTTTTTGATCTTTCCTTTCTCTGGTTTCTTGCCACGTCCAGACATCTTGGGGTTTAATCAATAAAATGGTGTTTTTCACAGGCAAAGTAGAATAATAGACTTAAAAAAAAATGTAGTAGCATTGTATACTTAGTTTAGAATTAAGCACAAACTAGTATTTGTAGAGACCTTCCAGAAAGCTATCAAACTACTCAGATTCAAGTTATTATCATCTCCTAGTAGTTAAGGTGTGAGCATTTTGATCAAGTTTTTAGCTTAAATGTCAGCACTGCCCTTTTGCAGACTCTATCGAGTGTATAAATGTCAGCACTGCCCTTTGCAGACTCTATCGAGAGTATAAATCTCAGCACTACCCTTTGCAGACTCTATTGAGAGACTATAAGTGTCAGCACTGCCCTCTGCAGACTCTATCGAGAGTATAAATGTCAGCACTGCCCTTTGCAGACTCAGTCGAGAGTATAAATGTCAGCACTGCCCTTTGCAGACTCTATCGAGAGTATAAATGTCAGCACTGCCCTTTGCAGACTCTATCGAGAGAGTATAAATGTCAGCACTTCCTTTTGCAGACTCTATCGAGAGTATAAATGTCAGCACTGCCCTTTGCAGACTCTATTGAGAGTATATAAATGTCAGCACTGCCCTTTGCAGACTCTATAGAGAGAGTATAAATGTCAGCACTGCCCTTTGCAGACTCTATCGAGAGAGTATAAATGTCAGCACTGCCCTTTGCAGACTCCATCGAGAGAGTATAAATGTCAGCACTGCATTTTGCAGACTCTATCGAGAGTATACTGAAATAGTCTTTGAGGTTAATAACTCCCTTACCTCTGCTGCAGTGTTGATGAACTGGCTCCTGGCACAAAAATAATTCAGTGCTTCTCACGAGCAATGAATGCAAAAGCAGTTCCTTTGGTAACACGGGTGTTTGTGAACGTTGGTGGGTCACCCAGGACATTGTGGCATGTCACCTTTGACACGCGTGTCATAGGTTTGCCATTACTGTGCTAGACTTAGCTTGCTGCCTGGAGAGTCTGTCATGTCTCTTAAGGCATGCTGTCTGATTTAATGCTATCTCAACTGCTACTGTCATATACACAACAGACAGCAATCAGTATAATATGTTCCTGCCAACCAATGACAAGGATGGACACCATAAGATAATACTCAGGAAAAAGCAGTGTAAATCCATATATTTAGTAGTTACTATAGAATGCTGTCTCTCTCTCTCTCCCTAACATTTGTCTCCCACTGCTGCATCAAGTCAGGATGGCACTTCTGCAGGTTGGTGTACCTGTGTCAGCACAGCTCACAATGGACAGTGGAATTACTCCTAGGCCTGTCAAGTCAGTTCCAGGCATCAATTTACATGTGGTGCCATCATATTAGCTTAGTAAGTGCTCCCTATAATCCATGTGTAGCAAGAAGAAAGACATAGAAAGAGAACTTTATTTCTTTGTTGCAACAGATGACAGTCCAGCTGAAACCCTTGCCTGAAGAGACCATTTCCTCTCTGCAGTTCAAAACAAGCAGGAAAATGTTAGCTTCATATGCATGGGCACACATTAAGCACACCGCATAACTCCCATCATCATGCGGCATGGCTGTGCAATGTCCATGCAGGCAGTGGTCAGCATGGTAGCACTGGCTATGGTTTATAAACATAACGGTACAGCAGTATTTCAGAGATGATCATGCTAAATCACTGCATTAACATAATCACAAAGCATCAAGGCCCACTTTAGTGCAAAAAAAAAGCGTGGTCACCATATTGCAGGACTTGTTATAACAAGCAAATTATGAACTAGAATAAGGGGAATAATAGTTTGTACTGTCAAAAAGGCATTTTGATAGCCAAAAAGACAACTGGTAATGGACCACAGGACTGCAGGATACCCATAAAGGTGCATGGAAGCAATGTGAACAGTGTGTGTGTGTGGGGTGTAACACTGCACAACAACATGTTAGGTACTGTGAAGAGATTAGTACACCCTGACAGGGAACAGAGCACAACGACATGACAAATTAGTGTCCTGCTGTGGTGTGGGGGTTTATCTTCACATAGCACAAGACATGATAGCTTTCTGTCCTGTTGCTGGGATGACTCACCCTGACAGGGAACACAGCACAAGGATGTTACAGGGTACTGTCCTGTTGTCTGGGGGGGCAGCACTGTACTACATGCAGCATGACTTACATTATACACCCCACAGGATGTGCAGTTGCAAACCTTGCCCATACCCTCACCTCACAGGTGGCCTCCTCCTTAATTCTCACCCATAATCATAACGTTTACTATGAAAATGTATAAGCAACAAGTACATCCTTTTGTGTACTCATGAAGCTTTCCTACTACATACAGTTTCGTGCTAAAGCAATAAAAGAATACAAAAAAAAATAAAAAAGAAGTGATACAACA
Organism: Protopterus annectens; assembly: GCF_019279795.1. Lineage (NCBI taxonomy): Eukaryota > Metazoa > Chordata > Ceratodontiformes > Protopteridae > Protopterus > Protopterus annectens. The sequence continues at coordinate 19,997,341 of NC_056730.1, forward strand.
ACACATCTACCACCCACCACAACTATTATTAATGATGTTTTATTTACTGATGATTTCTTTATTTTATTGGGGTGGTTGAAGTACAGACTTCTGTATTCCTCTTCACATTCTATTTCTTTTTTATTTTCATTATTAGGCTAAGGTGGGAGGTTCAGGAATGTAGTAGTCCCCTTTCTAGAAGTCCGAGTACAAACCTCTGCATCTTCTTTGAGCTCTCTTCCTTACAAGTTTTTTCCACTAACAGATTATGATATTGGGTACAGGGAAGAGGCAGCCCCCCTCATTGGAAGCAGGCATTACTAATGATATACAACAAGAATGGTAAGAAATATTTTCCTCTTACCATTTGTATGCCTTTGGCATTACAACAGCATGACACTGCATACATTTTTCAGAAATAACAGACTGAATTTATTTAGCTGCCAATCAGCCAGTGCCAGTCATCTGAAAACACACCCACACAATACAGTTGTGTACACTTACTATAAATGTAGATGTTCAAGTGTATTCACTGTTGCAGTCATCACACTTGGGTTATCTGCCTGCAGGTAGCCCTCAGTCGGCCCGAATACCAGAGTCTTGAGATTTCTGCATCAGATGCTGTCACCTCTTCCATGACGTCAGGTCTTCAGGGGTATAAAACATGCAGCCAATGCCATTACATCAGTTTTTCTTGCTCCAGATGTCAGGAGCCCCCAAAATAGGAAGCTATTATGTGGTGTGGAACACCTCCAGTAAAAAGTAAATACCTCTGCCATAAAACATGGCCATAAAGAGGATAGGTAGAAAGGATAGAGAAAGACAGGGGGTTGGAGGGAGGGAAACCAGGATTGCAACAGTGAATACACTCAAACATCTACATTTATGGTAAGTGTACACAACTGTACTATGTTCATCATGTTTCACTGTTGCAGTCATCACACACAGGTTGATTCCCAAAGCTGAGGAAGGGTGGAGGCAGTCAAGAAGCATTAGGGCTGGCTAGCAGACCTTGAAAGACTGCTGTAGCAAATCCAGCTCTGGATTTAGAAAAAAATAGGTAAGTGGTAATGCGTGGTGAATGTGAAGGTGTGTACAGAACTCCAGGTTGCAGCTTCCCGGATGTCCCTGTTAGGGACTCCCCTGGGAAATGCTGTAGATGTTGAAGTAGGTCTAGTGGAATGAGTTCTGATCCCCTGGGGGGTAGGTTTTCCATGGTGCTTGTAGCAGAAATGGATGCAGTGTGCTATCCATTTGGAAATGGTTTGCTTCGAAATGGCCTTGCCCTCTGCCCCTGTAGCAAAGTTGACTAGCAGCTGGTCAGATTTTCTGAAAGGCTTAGTCCTGTCAAGGTGGAACCTGAGCTGTCTGTGCATGTCCAAGGAGTGCAGGATCCTTTTCCCTTTATTCTGAGGATTAGGGAAAAAGGTTGGCAAATGGATGGACTGGTTTAATACCACACTGGATACCACTGTGGGCATAAAGTATGGGTTAGTCCTGAGGGAAACCCTGTCAGCATGGAAAATAATGAAGGGCTCCACCATCATTAGTGCCTGTAACTCAGACACTCTGCTTGCTGAAGTAATAGTTAGAAGTAAGGCTGTTTTCCAAGAGAGGAATTTTAACACTGCTGAAGCAGCAGGTTCAAAAGAGGGAAGTGTGAGCTTCTCCAGCACAAAGTTAAGGTCCCAGGCCAGGGTGGGAGCTCTCCTAGGGTGCCTTAAATTGTTAGCTCCTCTCAGGAACTGTTTGATGAGAGGGTGTGCAAAAAGAGGTGGCTCAGTATTATTATGAGCTGAGATGGCAGAGGCATGAATCTTAATGGATGAGAAAGATAGGTTTCTGTGGAGCAGTTCTGCTAGATAATCAAGGATTTGAGGTATGTCCTTTCCTTGAGACTGAATCCAAGAACGATATCTTTTCCACTTTTCAGCATAGGATTTTCTAGTACTAGGCCTTCTGGCCTCAAGGATGACATCCAGCACCTGTTTGCTGAAAGATGATGGTGGTGTACTCAGGGGATAAGCCAGGCTGCAAAGTTTAGGGTTTGCAGGTGTGGATGCAAAATCTGTCCCTCCTGCAGGGACAGCAGAGAGGGGGTCTGATGTAGGTGCCAGGGTGGTACTGCTTTCAGACTGCCTAGGAGTGGGTACCAGTGCTGGCGTGGCCAGCCTAGTGCAATAAGGATTGTCCTTGGCCTGTCCTATTTGATCTTGAGTAGTACTTTTGAGAGGAGGGGCAGAGGAGGAAAGGCATAAATTGAGAGGTTTTCCCATGTAAATGATAGGGCATCCATTTTCCAGGCTCTGCTGTGAGGGTTCCTGGAGCAAAATTTGCTCAATTGGTGTTTTTGGGGGGGAGGTACAAACATTCACCTCCGGTGTTCCCCACCTCTGGGTTAGAAATTTAAATGAGTTGGGTTCCAATTCCCACTCATGAGGGTTCAGTAGATTTTCTGCTCATCTGCCAGTGAATTTTGCTTGCCTGGCAGGAATTGAGCTTGTAGGTGCACTTGGTTGCTCAAGGCTGTGTTCCACAGGGCCATGGCTAACCTGCAGAGTGGGTAAGAATGAGTTCCCCCCTGTTTGTTTATGTACCACATAATTGTGGTGTTGTCTGTCTTTGTCAGGAGCTGTCCTGGAAGGATACGGTATTTGAAGGCTGACAGCTAACATCTCTTTTTGATTAATATGCAGGGGAATTTGTTCTGGGCTTCATTTGCCTTGAATGCATTTGCCTGCCATGTGAACCCCTCATGTATAGTCTGATGTATCTGTTGTCAGGGTTTGGGTGGCGAGGGGTTGGGTGAAAGGAAGTCCCTTGTTGTGCTTGCATGCCTCTGCCTACCAAAGGAACTCTGCTCTTAGACAAGGTATGATAGGAATCACTGTTTCCAGATCCTGAGAATGTTGACACCAGAGACCTTTAAGTACCATTGAAGTTTCGTCATATGCAGTCTTGCATATGGAATTAACAGAATGCATGAGGCCATGAACCCTAGGGCTTGAAGTATTTTTCTTACAGATAGCTGGGTTTTGGTGGCCATTAGTTTGAAACAGTTTATCAAATTTATCAAATGAACCTGCTTTTCTGGAGTGAGGAATGCTATCTGGGAAGTTGTGTTCAAGCTTGCTCCCAGGAATACAATTTGTTGGCTGGGCACCAGTTGTGATTTCTTTTCATTGATGGTGTATCCCAGTGAAGTTAGAAGTCATTTTACAAATGCCAGGTGCTGAAGTAGCAATCCCTGACTGTCGGCCTGAATCAGGCAATCGTCCAAGTATGGGTAAATTTGAATATTTCTCTGCCTGCAGTATGCAATGGCTGGAGCCAGGACCTTTGTGAATATTCTGGGCGCAGTAGATAAGCCAAAGGGAAGTGCATAGTGCCTGCCCTGAAACGTGGATATTTCCTGCAAGACTCCCTTATGGGGAAGTGCAGATAAGCTTCTTTTAAGTCTAGGGTGACTAACCAGGCATCCTTGGCTAGTATAGGAAGAAGCTGTTGCAGTGTAAGCATTTTGAATTTTGGGACCACCAGAAAGGTGTTGAGAACTGATAGATCCAGGACATGGTGCCAAGAGCTCTCTTTTCTGGGCACCAGGAACAGTCTGGAGTAGAAACCCTGTCCCCTTTGTTCTACTGGAACAGGTTGAATAGCCTTGATATGGAGAAGGGAAAGTACTTGCTTTTGAGCCTCTCCCCACTGGTTTGGAGGAAAGTCTGGCAACCCGCTTAGGGTTGGCAGTGAGTGGAAGTAGAAGCTGTATCCCTGGGATACAATGTTTAGAACCCATTGGTCCTGAGTAATGGACATCCAGTTTTTTGCATGAAGGGCGAGTTTTCCTCCTAGGGGTGCAACTACTTGGACATGGCTGGGAAGGATAATTGGAAAGTCATTGTGAACTTTCTCCATAAGGGTGTGGCTTATCACTCCCTGTTTTTGAGGTGGGATCACTCCATTGTTTAGATCTCTGCATACCCTAAGACTGTAGTCATGGGGGTCTGTTTCCCCTGGGTTTGGACTGAGAAGGCCTGGGAGGGACTGGAAAGGACCATTTTTTTGAAGGCCAATGCCTACAGAGTCTAGGTGGCTGCACCTGTAAGAAATCTTTGACAGTTTGCATAGATTTAACTTTTTCGGCCATCTTTTTAAGAACTTCTTCTGCTTTTGTGCCAAACAAACGATCCTGATTTAATGGAGCATCTAGTAATTTTGCTTTGACATGGTCTGACAAGACTTGTTCCTTCAGCTAAGCATACCTTCTCAATACAGGCCCAGTGAGAGCAGCCCTGCAAGATGCTTCTAAGGCATCAAACCCACACTGCAGAGTATGTTTGCTAACTTGGTTTGCAGAATGCATTAACTCTTGTAAATATTTATTTTCTGCACAATCTGGAAGTAGCACCATTTTTGTTTAATTAGTTCCATAATATGTTGCTAGTACTTCAACATGTGAAACTGGCAATTCAAAGCCCTGATGGCAAGAGTTGCGGAAGTATATACCTTCTTACCCCATCTGTCTAAAGCTCTAGAATCCCTGTCTGAAGAGGTAGGGTTTTTTATCTGTAGTAGCCTTAATGTCTTTAGGTCCCTGGGAAATGGTCTCTGGATCCACAGTAGGATTCTCAAAGAGAAATTTGTGAGTGTCATGTACTCTGTAGTACCTGTCAGGTTTTCTAGGATCTGGTGGGAAAGTGTCAGGAGTAATACTGGATTTCATGAAGACATCCTCTACAATATCCAGGACAGGGGGTATAGCTAGAGGTCTGTGCTGAGGCAAATCTAAAAATTCCCTGAGTCTCTTTTTGGACTGAGGATAGTCCTGGTATTCCCAGCAGAAATGCAATCTTAAGGTATGCAAGGCTTCACCAAAAGAAAAATCCTCTGGAGGGGAGGCAGAGGGAATGGATTCCTCTGCATCTGAATCCTCATAGGTTTATAAGGGTATGTCCTGGTAATCAGAAGGGTCAGAGTCATTGGACCCCTGGACTGTAGAATCAGAAGGAAATTCAATTACTTGTCTTTTAGCAGGGTAAGGCTGGCTTCTCCTAATTAGAGTAATAAGGTCTTCAGCCATTCTAAGCATTTGTTTTTCTGGCATAGGAGCTTGGGCATGCGCTTTGGACATTGGTTTTCTAGGCGTAGTGCAAACTCTGGGCCTGAGAAACTCAGTAGTTTTAGTTAATATGAATATCAGGAGGTCGGAATACATCCTCAGAAGCCGGTGCCTGCACAGCGGCTCCGGACCCACGCAGGTTTCATAGTCAAAGAAGCATCTCGCGGCATACCGGACTCCGAATGGATCTCAGCAGAGGCCTGCGAATCTGTAGAAGTAGGCATCAGGGGCCGCAAAGGCACCTCACTGAGTACTGGAGGACTGGCGACTAGTTTAACTGAAGCATCATCGGCAGTTTTTGACCTATGCGGTCTGTCTCTGTCTTTGTGCTTTTTTGGAAGATCGGTAGTCGGATGGCTTACCAAAGCTATTTTGGAATATGGAGAACGAGAGAGAAAGAATTTAGCTACAAAGATAGCCCGGCGATGAATGGTTCGGGCATTAAACAAGGCACACAACTGACAGTGAGGGACGTCGTGGTCTGGGCCTAAACAGGTGACGAAGTAAGAATGAAACTCTCTATGAGGTATTTGCTTTCCACAGGCAAGACAATTGTTAACTTTTTCTGACATCGTTTAGAGCAAGAAAAAAGAATCCCCAATGGGGTACTTAGCTTTAGAAGACTTCAGGTTTGAAACTCGAAAAACAAAAATTTCAGGTAAGGGCCGACTGGCACTTGCGAATTACTTCTGCTTCGGGCCCCTTCTCGGCAAGAAAGACTGATGTAATGGCATCGGCTGCATGCTTTATACCCCTGATGGCCTGACGTCATGGAAGACGCGACAGCATCTGACCCAGAAATCCCAAGACTCTGGTATTCGGGCTGACTAAGAGTTACCTGCAGGCAGATAACCCAAGTGTGATGACTGCAACAATGAAACACGATGAACATCTAAAGTGATATGGGGTGCCTGAAGGAAATTAGTCTCCATATGCACCTAGACCACAACACATGCTATAGAGGATATGAGGTCATCTGTACACGTCACACTATATGTTGTCAGTACAGTACAGTGCTGCACGATGGTGGACAATGGTAACCAATGTGACCATGGTTGTTTTCAGTATGTTGCAGGGTGTAAATGGTGACAGAACATTATCAGAGAAGTATGTAGCCATCAAATGCAAATAGGGTGACACTGCTGAGATACAGGTGTCTCACACACATACACAGGTTATGTCTTGGCACTGGACTGAGAGAATAACAGTGTCTAGAAAAGATAATTACACTGGAGACAAAGGTGTTATTGGAGGACTTACACACATGACATGCATATCCTTGAGAAGGGTAAAGCAGACAAGACTTTCTGGGACCAAGTGTAGCAGGGTGGTGATACAGGACACCAGTACTGAAGGTCCATATTAAGACAGTAATACAAAAGTCTTGCAAGGTGGCCAATATGACACTACATGCCATGTTTCTTTTATTCTTTTTCTCCCCTTTCCTTTTACATCTTTAGCTTCTTCCATTTCATCTCAAGACAGTCACCTACCATTATATTTCAGGCAACAAAAAACAAACTAATCACTGATATGCATAAATGATCATCATCCCCTAAGCAAAACCTATTTTCAACACATTATCACATCCAGACACTGTTGTCTTACTCTTGTGCCTCCAGGCTTCATGGAGTTCCTTTCTTATTTCACATTATACATTTCTCTGATAAAGTTGTGTAGTCACAGGGATGTCTTTCCTTACCTTGCACCAAGTACTGCCCCAAACATCTGCAACTGTCTTGTTTCACAAATGATGCAAATCAGATGAAAAAATAAAGGAACACCTGAATAACCAGCGTCCTCAGTTAATTTACTGAATGTCATGACCCTGAAGCAAAACTGAATATCACCACCCACTCACTCCAAGGGTCTGCATCACCAGCCACCGACTCCAAGGATCTGCATCACCAGCCGCCCACGCCAAGGATATGCATCACCAGCCACCCACTCCAGGGATGTGCATCACCAGCCACCCACTCCAGGGATGTGCATCACCAGCCACCCACTCCCAGGATGTGCATTACCAGCCACCAACTCCAAGGATCTGCATCAACACCCACTCACTCCAAGGATCTGAATCACCAGCCACTGACTCCAAGGATCTGCATCAGCAGCCACCCACTCCAAGGATGTGCATCACCAGCCACCCACTCCAGGGATGTGCATCACCAGCCACCCACTCCAGGGATGTGCATCACCAGCCACCCACTCCAGGGATGTGCATCACCAGCCACCCACTCTCAGGATGTGCATTACCAGCCACCAACTCCAAGGATGTGCATTACCAGCCACCCACTCCAAGGATGAGCATCACCAGACACCCAACTCCAAGGATGTGCATCACCAGCCACCCACTTCAAGGATCTGCATCACCAGCCATCCACTCCAAGGATCTGCATCACCAGCCACTGACTCCAAGGATCTGCATCACCAGCCACCCATGCCAAGGATATTCATCACCAGCCACCAACTCCAAGGATCTGCATCAACACCCACTTACTCCAAGGATCTGAATCACCAGCCACTGACTCCAAGGATCTGCATTATCAGCCACCCACTCCAAGGATGTGCATCACCAGCCACCCACTCCAGGGATGTGCATCACCAGCCACCCACTCCCAGGATGTGCATTACCAGCCACCAACTCCAAGGATGTGCATTACCAGCCACCCACTCTAAGGATGAGCATCACCAGACACCCAACTCCAAGGATGTGCATCACCAGCCACCCACTCCAAGGATCTGCATCACCAGCCACCCACTCCAAGGATCTGCATCACCAGCCACCTACTCCAAGGATCTGCATCACTAGCCCCCCACACTAAGGATATACATAACCAGCCACCCACTCCAAGGCTGCCAAAACCCCGTACAATTAAAGAGCAGGCTGCATAACGGAATGAACATAATCTTAACTCACTATGTAGCTACAGTATTCAAGCATGGAGTTCATATGCAAATGACCCCCTCCACAGTTGTATATGACTGACCCCTGCACACTCACTCAGTTGAACTCTAACTGCACTCCTCTACAACAAGCTAATGTATTGGCTACAGACCATGGAAAGTAGAAGGAGCTGTCTAAATAAAAGTGGGTGCAGAAAGTGCACACAAACACCCAAATTCCACAAGGAGAAACAGACAAAAAAGTGAGGAACACAATGAGGACAATTACTCATCGACTCACTCAAAAAGAAAACAAAAAGGAATTTAGAGTATAATTCTTTTTATGTACAGACAGATAGAGAGACAGAATTTCTTAGGTCCAGCAAAGGATAGAGGAGACAAGGGAAGAAATTCAGCCAAATGTTTCAGAATTCAGAAGTAAATCACACAAACAAGACCTTCCCAGCAGCATGTAAAGACAAGGATAACCAAAAATAATAACTCACAGCCTAAAGGAATCAGAAACCGAGACAGATGTTGTTAGTAGGAGCACAGCAATGAAGTCCTGTAAAGTGGAAACTGGTGTCGAAATTCGTGCACAGTAGAATGGGAGAAGGTGTGTACCAGTCTAGGAAAGGTTGGAGTGTTGAGCAGTCCTAATACTAGGGCACCATAACTCTGAACTACTTTGCTCAAGAATTCTTGACAAAGCCAAAAGTAATGTAAGGGGGGCTAACAGAGACGCAAAATTAGGAACAATTTTAAATATTACTTGAATTCACTAAAAAAGTGCTGCATCAACGTGTATTTTCTGAACAATATAAAGTGAGAAACTAATGTCTGCCATTATTGACCAACTACAATCCTCAATAATTTACTGAAAAAAAAAATATGTGGAACAGGGCAAAACAAAGGACATCCTGAAACATCAGGCTCAGTTAAAATGTATTCTGTGCATTTAGTCCCAACAGGTTACAAAAGAGGGACCTACTCTTACCAGAACAAAAAGCTTTACTATATTCCATGAAAAATTCATCTGTAGTACAGAATACAAGAATCTGGAAAATACCCGTTAAACCCCTATTTTCTGTCCAGATTAAAAATGACCACAATCCCATAAATTCAGAAAAGAACAAAATGAAATAGTTGCATAAAAAGAAAATATACAGTGCATGCAACAATGGACAAGAAATGAGAATATGGGCAAAGCACCTACATCTTTAACGTGGACACAAACATATTTGACAGTACCTTTTCAACCTATCCTGGACTAAAATTAAGTACTATATGCCATCTTGCTGGCAGACCACTTTATTTGCTTTGTGACTAATTCTGCAATTCATATAGGGAAATGACTGCCCCAAAGCACCCAGCTGGACATTTTTACAAAATGCGGTTACTTCTGTGTTCTACATCATCCAAGAGGTATCAGTCCACCGCCCCCCCATTTTTATAATCAAGTTTCCTTAATGACTCAGTATTGTTATGGAGATAATTTAGGCTGAATGTCATTATAATTGCTTTGCATGTGTTATAAGCCTGCACCACACACACAGCAGTAGTCACATTGTCAAAGGATTTTCTGAAGAATGTAGTTTCATAGATACTGCCTGCCCCTAGTGGCCCCCCCAAGCCTTTTTCAGTTTAGCTGTTGTCCTCTCTATGTCTGAGAATCCCCCTCCCCAGGTGGCACTACTTAGTTTCTTTTCGTACCCAATTCAGTCCCAAATTCATTTAGTCAGCTTTATGACAGACTTCCTTGCTGTCTGTCATGGCAACCTGAACAGGGCTATTGTTGTTATTATTATTAACATTATTAATAAAGTGGTAAACATGTGCAGGTGTAGAGCTGAATGAAACTTGACTAGCGAGGTTTTTATACTGACTGAAGGCACAACAAGAAACCCAGGTAATCACTGACTACTTAATTTGACATAAGTGTTGATGCCTGAAGCCTTGTAAACTGTAACTCTAGACAAAGCATAAAGAATAATGCACAGTCATGCAGATATACACTATATCATCTTCAAATGGTCCTTCCAATGACACAGGCCCATCATAATACAAATACTACCACTTGATGTTAACAGAAGGTAATATAGAAGCAGTGTTACACAGTAATAATTTCCACGATGGAAACAGCCACCTTGTTTACACAAAGTGACCATATGTTTATCTATGAAGAATATTTAACATTTTTTTAAAATTCATTACGTTTTAAACATAAAGCAGTGGACATTTTTTCCATTATTATGAAAGAATATGCCGATTACAGCCCATACTAGGAAGGGGACATTTCCACTTGCTTTCTAACGGCAAAACAACAGCACAGGTCAAGCAAGTTGCACACATGCTGGTGGCAGGTAATGGAAACAAAACAGTTGATTATATGACTTTTTTCCTAGGTAAAAATAAAATACCACTACAAAACAGGTGAACTGTATTAAATAACAACAGAACTGGAGCATAACAGTTATGTTAGAATTTTAAAAATCCTTACAGAATAACAGATAATCACACACAATATAACAACATCTGTGCAATACAAGTTTTGCCTGTACTCAGCAATTAGAGATTAGAGTCCTGGTAAGCCAAAAAAATGCCAACTGACAATGAAAGAATATCCATCCACTGCTACTTAATTTTCCTTTCTTTTATTTTTCTTACCTTTTCTGCTTGGGTCTACCAAAGAGGTTCCGATTTCCCAGCCAGAGGTCAGGATCAGCAGATTACTAACTGCATCTTAGGATCAGCCAAAATGAACCCTGAGCATTATCTTCCTGCACAGAGTGTCTGCATACAGGTGCAGTACCACAACAGAGGCTAAAAGTGTTGCAATGTAGCTGCACCTGCTTACCTGTCCTAGAGCATGTCTAACCTTTGTGCATGGTAAGCACGCCAAGCACTGCCTAAACAGCATCATCTTCATCATCATCAACCCCCCCACCCTCTTTCCCCATTTTTCTACATGGGGTGAGGATGTCATCTGAAATGTCATCCCCTCTCTCAATTTACTGCCTCATCTCCTACCTTCTGTAAGAGTCATGCCTGAATGTTTTTGGGACTGTTTTCATGCAAACTAACCTTCTCTTCTCTGGATGCCCCCATTTCTTCCTGCCTTTTTCCTGTCTCTCTCAAATCCTCTTTACCAAATTGATTTTTGCTTTCCTATGCATGTGTCCAGATCACCATAATCTGTTCTTTTTCACCTTCACTGCAACCAGAAATACTTTGTCTTCTCATCTGATGTCATAATTTCTTCAACAGTCCTACAGTGTGCATCCTACCACCAGTCTCAGGCACTTCATCTCCATTGTCTCTAAACTTCCTCAACTACTATGCTTTCACTGCCCAGGGTTTCTGTACCATACAGTAGTACGGATTGCCCCACTGTTTGTACACCTTACTTTTCATCTTGTTTGGTATTCTTCTGTCATACACGACCCTTGACACTTTGTGCCAGTTGACTGCAGCACATCTGACTCCAGAACTGACCTCTTCATTCTGACTTCCCTTCACCTTAACCACCCCTGCCAGATACCTGAAGTTATTAACCTGTTACACTATTTGTCCTTTTACCTCAGTTTTCAGCTTATTCTGGTTTACCCCATTTGCTGCCATGACAAGGGTCTCCATCTTTATTCCTTCTGCCCCCACTCATGTGGACCCACGTAGTCTTCATGTCCTGTATGTCTGTACTGACATGAGCATTCAGGTCTCACAGCTCCTACTGCATTGCCCAAAACTTTCCATGAAAAGAGAATTGCATATACTTAATATCCTCATCTTCACTAGCTTCTCTAAGACCAGGTTTGTCCCTAAATTCATGCCACCCATACTCCAGGGAGCAATCCAATAAATGCCTACTTAAGCAGGTTGTTGATCATTTCTGCCATCCTTAACATGCCACGCCTTTTCTGCTGTTGAATATAGGCCTGTTAGAGTACTGGGGTACTTCACTGATCTGAATGACACATTTAAGGTGAGCAAAAATGCAACCTACATAATCAAAAAGTTGATGAATCCTTATATGGAACATATAAACACCTTAAAGTAGTGTCACTATCTATTCTGCATCTTTTGCATTCCACCAAAGGTGGAAAACTGCCAAAGGGAAAAAAACGAAAAGGATAAACAGTACAGCAAGAAAAAAGACAAGCGCAGGTCTGTGATTAAGTATGTGGCAAGTACAAGATGTAACTCATGCTGGTGGGTGGGATGGAATGAGGTGGGTGAGGGACCAGTAAATGAAGAAAAGTAGGTTGGTAAAAAAACGAGGCAAAACACGTGATACAAATACACGCACACACACGTACATGCGCACACAGAGCTTCAAGCACATATTTGTGGCTTACAGTGTACCCTCCCCAAAACAATTAAATAACCTTTCATAAAAACTCTAACCTATATATAAAACTTTTTTTGAGACTACAAATCATCACACTGTTCATTAAGTGCTGACAGCAACATGCAAAGTCAAGCATAAAATTCCATCTGACAGGTTCAGGTTTTCCGAACATGCCCAGTGTAGATTCACAAGTATAAAAGTAAGCAGGTTGCTCTGCTACTTTAATCTATCTGGCATTTCGACCATACAACAGCTGTATCAGATCTAAAGCAAAGTAGTATGTACAGTTCTTGAGTTCATCTACACAGAGCAGAGGGAAATAGTGCAGGTTCAATACAACAGCTAGGCATAGTAAATGCTACAACATGCTGAAGTTCCTTAATGTGCTTGGTGTAATCAAGCAAAACTAAAGGGCACAGGTGACCTCAGCTATAAAGGCAAGTATGGACAAGAACAAACTACAAGGCATGCTTGTATGGTGTTTTGGACTGGGGTCCCATAGCAGAATACAGAGGAAAACTACTGTAACCTGTAAGTGCAAGTAAATGTACTGTTTTAGGATAACCAGTCAGACAGATTATGTGTTAATCAGTCCAGTTTGTGCTTCTCTGTAAATATGCCATGATGAGGTCAGTGAATCCATATGTTGTATGATACCAAACATCATGCCTAAAATGAGCACAGCTGGCATTTTAAAACCTTAGCATATTTTCATGTCTCGTTTCCTCACATACATTGTTTACATGTTATTCTCAGACAAATAGTTTCACAGGTATATACCTGGCTTATAAAGACCACCAGGGTTTTTATAAGCCTAGGCGTGCAACCCAACTCAATTGTGTCCTTAATAAATGCCCATGATACATAGGGACACAGCTGGGCTGAGTTGCACAGCTTAGCTTATAAAGGTCCCGGTGATCATTTGGCTAACAAAGAGGCTAAGAGAACAGTTGCAATTGCAAAGAACAAGGCATCAGAGGCACACTATTAGCTTCTGGAAAGTGACTTTCCAAATAGCACAAATGAACTCTATCAGGTTGTAAGACAAAAAACAGAAAGATAAAGAAGACAGTCAGACCCCCTTCATAAGGGATGCCAGCAACGACCTGCTCACTAGTCCACAGGACATCAACAACAGATGGAATGAGTACTTCCAGCAGCTTCTGAATGAAAAAAAATAAAACAAAAAATAAACACAGAACCTATATTGCCCAAGACACAGCCTACGATGAAAGAAGAAGAGGAGCCCACCCTAGAAGTAAGAACAGCACTAACGAAAATGAAGTCAGGAAAAGCAGAAGTCTCAGATGAGATCATGGCAGATATGATTAAAATGTTAGATGATTTAGGGGAGAAATGGCTTCTAAGTGTACTCATTGCAGTATGGAGAGAAAAGTGTATCCCAGATGACTGGAGAAGAAGCATTCTAATGCCAATGTACAAGAATAAAGGGACATGCACAACAGAGGTATCAAACTCCTGTCACACAGCATGAACGTTTTGCAGAGGGTGATTGATAAATGAATATGTACAGTAGGAGAAAGTAAGACAGGAGATGAGCAGTTTGGATTCAAATCAGAATGTAGCACAACTGATCTGATGTTTGCAGTGAGACAAATAGTTGAAAAGAAGTTACACATGAGGAAAGGGTCCAATTAGGCATTCCTAAACTTGGAGAAAGAATATGACAAGGTCCAAAGAAAGTTGATTTGGGCAGTCCTGTGATAGTTAGAAGTTCCAGAAACATTGGTAGGATTAGTGCAGGCCATGTACAAGGACTCAATGACACAAGTGTGAATAGTGTTCGGGCTTACTGATGGGTTCCCAGTAGGAGTGGGTGTCTATCAGGGTTCAGCTCTGAGCCCACTGCTGTTCATACTAGTGATGAACTACATTAGCAAACAAGTAGGTACTAGGAGGAGGCATATAAACAAAGTTCCTGTATGCAGACAATATGTCATTACAGGCAGACTCTGAACAATAACTTCAACGAATGTTAGGGGAATGGAGTAACAAAATCAGCTCAAATGAACCTCATGGTGTTGCTATTCAATGTTAGGAGCCTAAACAGAAAGCCCTCCTCACCCTAGAGAATATAGACATAGTACAGTTTTGTACCTACCATAAATGTAGATGTTCGAGTGTATACACTGCTGCAGTCACTACTCTTGGGTTATCCTGCTGTCAGGCGGTTCCCCAGTCGGCCTGAGTTCCAAAGTCTTGGTCCGGCGTCGGTTGCTGTCGCCTCCTCCCTGACGTCAGTGTGACAGGGGTATATAAGATGCAGCCGATGCCATTTTCTTCAGTTTTTCTTGCCCCAGATGTCAGGTGCCCCCAAAAAGGTAGGCTATTCCAAATGCTAATAAAACATACATAAGAAAAGCAATCAACAACTTTCAGATAACAGCAAATACTCCACATAGGTAGTAAAGGGTAGAAGACATAAGTACATACCAGCAAGTAAGAGGGGAAGGGGGGAGGGTAACCTGGACTGCAGCAGTGTAAACACTCGAACATCTACATTTATGGTAGGTACAAAACTGTACTATGTTCATCATGTTACACTGCTGCAGTCATTACACTTGGGTAGAATCCCAAAGCTGAGGTAGGGTGGCTGGTAGTATATGGCATTAGGGGTGGCTATAAGGCCCTGCAGCACTGCAGTGGCGAAGCCAGCTCTGGATTTAGAGTATAGAGGCAGATGGTAGTGCTTGGTGAAGGTATGTACAGAACTTCAAGTTGCTGCTTCCAAAATGTCCTTGGTAGGTACTCCTCTGAGGTAGGCAGTTGAAGTGGCTGTTGCCCTGGTGGAGTGAGATCTAATGCTGTTAGGTACAGGTTTCCCATAGTGTGTATAGCAGAAACGTATACAGTGTCCTATCCATTTTGAAATGGTCTGTTTTGAAATGGCTTTTCCCTGTGCTCCTGCAGCATATGCTACCAATAATTGCTCAGATTTTCTGAAAGCTTTGGTTTTGTCCAAGTAGAAGTGTAACTGCCTGTGTATGTCTAAAGAATGTAGTAGTCTCTCCCCTTTATTCTGTGGATTTGGATAAAAAGTTGGCAAGTGAATAGTTTGGTTTAGAGCCACACTTGATACCACCTTTGGCATAAATGTAGGGTTAGTTCCTAAAGACACCCTGTCTTGGTGGAAAATGATGAAAGGTTCCACTGCCATTAATGCCTGTAATTCTGAAACTCTTCATGCTGATGTTATTGCCAGGAGTAGAGCAGTTTTCCAAGAGATATATTTTAAATCTGCTGAGTTAGCTGACTCAAAAGGAGGTAAAGTTAATTTTTCCAACACGAAGTTGAGGTCCCAAGTTGGAGTAGGTGCTCTACGGGGCGGTCTTATGTTTTTAGCCCCTCTGAGGTACTGTTTTAGCAAAGGATTTGAGAATATTGGTGGATCCGTGTTGTAATGAGCAGAGATGGCTGAGGCGTGGATCTTGATGGATGAAAAGGAGAGGCCTTTGTCCAGCATCTCAGTTAAATATTGTAGTATCTGAGGAATATTTGGGACAAGAGGGTCAAGGCTGTGAGCCTGGTTCCAGGCACAGAATCTCTTTCATTTATCTGAATAGCCTTTCCTGGTACTAGGCCTTCTGGCCTCCAGAATGACATCCATAACAGCTTTGGAGAGAGACATTGCTTGCTTGACTAGGTAATCTTCCATGCAGCCAGGTTTAAAGTCTTTAGCTGGCTGTGAAGTAGAGTGTTATGCTGAGTCAGCAGATGTGGGATTTGAGGCAAAATCCAAGGAGGTCCTTGTGCTAAGTTCTTCAAGATTGCGTACCAGTGCTGGCGTGGCCAGTCTGGTGCAATCAGGATCAGCTTTGGCTCTTCCTGCCTGGCTTTGATGAGTACCTTTGGAAGGAGAGGCAGTGGTGGGAAAGCATATACTTGTAGGTTTTTCCAGCTGAATGAGAGGGCATCCACTTTCCATGCTTGTGGATGGTAAGTCCTTGTGCAGAATTTCTGTAGCTGGCAGTTCATTGGGGATGCAAACAGATCTATGTCCGGGCTCCACCATTTCTGTGTTATCATTCTGAATATTTGTGGATTCAACTCCCATTCGTGGGGATCCATGATGTTTCTGCTTAAGTCGTCTGCCAGTGTGTTTTTCTCTACTGGCAGGAATTGTGCTTGCAGATGAACTTGATAGTTTAGAGCTGTGTTCTACAAGGTCATGGCTTGTCTGTAGAGGGGATAAGAGTGAGTGCCCCCTTGCTTGTTTATGTACCACATAACTGTGGTGTTGTCTGTCTTTAGTAGTAGTTGTCCTGGATGTAGCAGGTCCTTGAAGGCTATTAGGGCATTTTGTACAGCTAGCATCTTTTTGATTGATGTGAAGATGCCTTTGTTCTGCGGGCCACTTGCCCTGAATACATTTTCCTGCCATGTGTGCTCCCCAGGCATAATCCGATGCATCTGTTGTCAGTGTTTGCCTGGCTATGGGTTGAGTAAAAGGCTGTCCCTTGTTGAGGTGACAAGCTTGAGCCCACCATCGAAACTCCTGTTGCAGCAAGGAATTAGTGGTATAACTGTTTCCAAACTTTGACAGTGTTGAGACCAGACACTCTTTAGGTACCATTGTAGTTTCCTCATATGCAGCCTGGCATATGGAATTAGTAGTATGCAAGATGCCATGTAACCCAAGGCCTGCAGAATTTTTCTTGCAGGGAGTTGGTTCTTGTTGCCATCAATTGAAAATATTGAGTCAGAAGTCCTTGCTTGTCTGGCATGAGATAAGCCATCTGGGCCATTGTATTCAAGCTGGCATCCAGGAATATTATTTCTTGTGAGGGCACTAGTTTTGATTTCTTTTCATTTACTGTGTACCCTAGGCAACTTAATAACTGTTTTACAAATGCCAGATGCTGTAGAAGAATGTCCTTGCTCTCTGCTTGAATCAGGCAGTCGTCCAGGTACGGATAAATTTGAATTCCTTTCTGTCTGCAAAATGCAATTACTGGTGCCAGGCACTTTGTGAAGACCCTGGGCGCAGTAGGTAAGCCAAAGGACAGTGCAGAGAATTGATAGTGCATTGAACCAGCTATGAATCTGAGGTATCTTCTGCAGTTTTGTCTGATAGGAACATGCAGGTATGCCTCCTTGAGGTCCAATGTTACGAGCCAAGCTTTCTTGCCCAGCATGGGAAGAAGCTGCTGTAGTGTCAACATTTTGAATTTCGGAACATCCAGGTAAGTGTTTAGGGAACAAAGATCCAGAATGGGCCTCCAGGCTTTGTCTTTGCTGGGAACCAGAAAGAGTCTTGAGTAAAATCCTTGTCCTTGCTCCTGTGGTGGTACCTTTTGAATAGCTCTCATGTCCATGAGTGCTGTAAATTGTTTTTGAGCCTCTGCCCATTGATTTGGTGGCAGGTTTGGCATTCCTTTTAACCTTGGCAGAGTGTGAAAGTAGAACCTGTAACCTTGAGATACAATGTTGAGAACCCATTTGTCTTTGGTGATCATATGCCAGTTATGATAGAAAAGTGCCAGTTTTCCTCCCAAGGGAGCTGCCAAGAGAGAGCTGTTTGGCAGCTGTAGTGGGAAGTCATTGGGGCTGTTTTTTATAAGGTTGTGGCCTGTGTTCCCCTTTTTTCTGGCCTGATGCACCCCATTGTCGAGGCCTGTAAGAGCTTTGTGGTTGACCTCTACCTCTTGGACATCTGTATCTGCCCCTTTGAGGTCTGTCTGAAACTGGAAAGGACCAATTATTTGTTGGCCAGTTTCTGCTAAATCGAGGAGGCTGAACCTGTAAGAAATCCTTCACCGTTTGCATAGATTTTGCCTTATCCTCCATTTTCTTTAATACCTCTTCTGCCTTAACTCCAAATAACACATCCTGCTGTAAAGGTGCATCCAATAGTTTTGCTTTAACATGATCTGGTAACGTATGTTCTTTTAACCAAGCATGTCTTCTAATGACAGAACCTGTAACAGCTGCTCTACAGGAGGCCTCTAAAGAATCAAAACCACATTTGCAAAGTGTGTTTTCCCACTTGTTCAGCTGCATTCAATAAATCCTGCATTTCCTTTAAATTAGGAGGATCTGAATCTGGAAGCATTTTTTGTTTCAGCTGAGACATCAAAAATTGCTGATATTTTAACATGTGAAACTGGCAATTTAAGGGTCTCATTGCTAAAGTTGCAGACGTATATACTTTCTTCCCCCATCTGTCTAATGCTCTGGAATCTCTGTCAGAGGGGACTGGATTCTTTGCTGATGAGGCCTTAACCCCTTTGGGTCCCTGAGAAATAGTTTCAGAGTCGGCAACAGGGCTTTTATAAAGAAATTTGTGTGAGTCAGGCTTAACTGGGGCTGGAGGTAAAGAATCAGGATTTAAGCTGGATTCAGTATACACATCATCCACAATATCTAACACTGGCGGAATAGCAAGGGGTCTGTGTTGAGGTAATAAAAGGAAGTTTCTGAGCCTTTTCTTGCATTCTGAGTAATCCTGGCCTTCCCAATGGAAATGCTCCCTCATGGTATGTAGGGTTTCCCCAAAGGAGTAGTCCTCAGGCGGAGAGGCTGATGGAATTGATTCCTCAGCATCAGAATCCTCATAAGGGGGTAAGGAGTATCCTAGGTCTGAGGATGAATCTGAAGAGATGGATACCTGGTCGGATGAGTCATAGTCTGCATCCAGTCTAGGCCTTTTATCAGGAGGGAGATGGGAACCCCTGATCAGAGTGATTAGGTCTTTGGCCATTTTGAGCATTTGTTTCTTAGGCATGGAGGCCTGTCTTGGAGAATGCTGTATTTGTTTCTTTGTTTTTAAAGTAGGTTTAGACTTAGCAGAAGATTTAATGCTTAACTGAGTAGGTCTGAAAACACCCTCTGAAGCTGCGGGTTGTTCAGCTACTCCGGATCCCTCTGAAGGAGTAGTTTCGGTAGTCTGAATAACTTGTGCGTCCGAAGGTGCAGCCATCCCCATGTGGGAGTCAGAGGCGGCCTGTGGTTCTACAGAAACGGTCGTCAGGGGCTGAGAAGGCGCCTCGCTGAAAACCGGAGAACCGGCGACTGGCCTAGAAGAGGCTTCATCGTCAGTTTTCGGCCTCGGATGCCTATCCTTGTCTTTGCACTTTTTATGTATTCCGGTCGTCAGAAGTTCCGACGGCATGATATAATTGAATTTTCTGCCAAAATAATGTCGGGCAAAATCAAACCGACGTTTAATAGTGTGCTTATTAAACCTAGCATAAAACTGACAACCAGTGACATCGTGGTCTGGGCCTAGACATGGGATACAATAAGAATGGAAATCCTTATGAGGTATTTGCTTCCCACAAGAAATACAGTTATTAACTTTTACTGACATTGGTCTGAGGCAAGAAAAAGTTTCCCCAACGGGGTACTTAGCTTTGTAGAAGACTTCGGTTCTGGATTTGGAATGAAAATCTCAGGAGTCGGCCGACTGGCACTTGCAGACTGCTTTTGCTTCGGGCACTGCGCGGCAAGAAAAACTGAAGAAAATGGCGTTGGCTGCATCTTATATACCCCTGTCACACTGACGTCATGGAGGAGGTGACAGCAACTGACGCCGGACCAAGACTTTGGAACTCAGGCCGACTGGGGAACCGCCTGACGGCAGGATAACCCAAGTGTAATGACCGCAGCAGTGTAACACGATGAACATCTGTGCAGTTACCAAGGCATGGCTTAAAGCTGCACAGAGTACCTTGGCAGTGCAAGATTTCAGTGCTTTCACACTTTAACAGTAGCTGCACAGACAGGGACAAAAGGTGGAAGTGTCTCAATATATGTCAATAACAAGCATATCTCTAGGTTGATTAAACAGGATGATGCTCTGGTGATTCTCCACATGCAGGTCACCATAGATAAAATCAAGTACCATATGCTAGTAAGCTATAGGTCATTTGCTAAGTTCCAAGAAAATTATAGCGCATACTTAAACCTATTGGAGACATTCACCATCCAACCTAATCCCTTACTTATGGGGGCCTGTAATTATCCTTCTGAAAATCCTACATGGTCTCCAAATCTGCAGGCACAGAGATTCCTGTACTTTGTAAATGCAAACACTCTTAACCAGTTAGTGCATATGCCCACTGCAGGTTCCAGCATACTAGATCTTATACTCACAAATATGGAAGTATGCTGCACCACCCCCAGTGTCATGTCCTCCATGGTAAGGTCTGACCATAAAGCTGTCCTCTTCAAAATCACACTGAACTGTGTAACCCCAGTAAACTCAGTTACAGAAACTATTCCAAGGCAAACTAACTTTTATTAAGCAATGCTTTGTCAAAATTCAATGCCCATTCAAATGCAGAAAACACAGAGGCCAATGCAGAATTGTTCACAGAAACTCTGTACAACTATGTCAATGGCTGCTATAGGGAAAGCCCTCTACCACATCATAGCCACCTATGGTCCCCCAGCATGAAACAGGAAAAGCATACCTCATAACTGGACTTACTGGAATCACTTGCCATACAGCCCAACACCTTACTCATAGGTGCTTTTAATTATCCTACCATCGAATGGGAAACATACACAACTACAAACATGCTGCCTCAGAGGTTCTTGGACTTTGTCAGTGCAAATGCCCTTGAGCCGCTAGTCAACACACCCACAAGAGGCTCAAATGTCCTGAACATACTATTCACTGACATGGGAAATCATAGCCCCCCCACCCCATGCAATGCCCAACCTGGTAAGATTGGACCATAAATCAGACTCATTCAATGTAACTGTTACAAACCAAAATGCTGCCAGCCTAGCTATCTGGAATTTTATAAATAATCATATGTCATCTGTGAATATCAACATGATTCATATGCTTGTCTTACAAATGAAAGAGAACTATATGTTATATGTATATTAAACTACTGGTGCAGAAATGTGTGTTGAACAGGGTTTGTACAGAACTGGGCTTCAAGGATGTGTCCATAATGTACCCTACTGGAAAAGAACAGAAGTGTATATAAACTATATACCTGTGCAGATGTATGTTTTAATAGTAGGAGCTGGAACATACAGAGTTAACTTGCAAAATGTCAAGAAAATAAGTTGAAATTAAAGTGTTTTATGATTGTATCATCTCTCAGTTTCATTTCAATAGCAGACACAATGTCTAGAGCTAGAGGTTTTGTATCATCTTCAAACAGAAATAATTACTAGGTTTCAAATGTAAAAGCGTTTTATTGTTTTATGACTTCCAAGTTCTGCAAACTTCTGAGAGATATGTATTTCCCACACAGAGATGTTAAAATTCTATAAGTTTCTGTTTAGCCTGGGAACTGAAGTCAGGTGACAGAGTGATGTCATCTAAGCTAACCCAGCAGTAATGTATGATGTTAATTTATGAACTCTCTCAGAGAGAGAGGCTGTGCATTTTTTATCTTGTCTTGGACCTAGAAACATCTACTCAGCACTTCTGCTTGCATGTTGTCTGTAAGACTTAGGGTATAGTATATCTCTTAGATATAGATAGGAATACAGTAAAGATTAGTTTAGATGTTTTCTGTATTTATCTGAGACTGTCCTGCAATGTTGTTTTAAAATATTTGCTGTGATTTTGAACTCTGAAGTAACTGTGTTTGTTTATTGAGTATTGTATTGTTCTTTTACTATTTATTATTAAATATATTTAAAGCCACCTTTGTGGCTATTTGTAAAACATATTTAAGCTCTTAGAGTACTTGCATATGTATTTGGTGGCACTGTACAGCCCACTTCTAAATAGCCTTGCAAGTCTTGGTCAAAACTACAATTTGGATTAATAGTAACAAGGGTAGTGTGACAGCGGTGAGATCTGCAGTGGGAGTGACAGATGCGTTTATGGTGGAGGTGGGAATTACATCAAGTATCAGCTCTGAGCCTTTTATTATTTGCAGTGGTGATGGACAGGTTGACAGATGAGATCAGACAGGAGTCCCCGTGGACTATGATGTTTGCAGATGACATTGTGATGTATAGTGAGAGTAGGGAACAGGTTGAGGAGACCCTGGAGATATGCTCTAGAGAGGAGAGGAATGAAGGTCAGTAGGACTAAGACAGAATATATGTGTGTAAATGAGAGGGAGGATAGAGGAATGGTGAGGATGCAGGGAGTAGAGTTGGCAAAGGTGGGTGAGTTTAAATACTTGGGATCAACAGTTCAGAGTAATGGCGAGTGTGGAAGAGAGGTGAAGAAGAGAGTACAGGCAGGGTGGTGTGGGTGGCAAAGAGTGTCAGGAGTGATTTGTGACAAATGAGTACCAGTAGGAGTGAAAGGGAAGGCCTACAAGACGGTAGTGGGACCAGCTATGTTATACGGGTTGGAGGCAGTGGCATTGACAAAAAGGCAGGAGTTAGAACTGGATGTGGCAGAGTTAAAGATGGTAAGATTTGCAATGGGTGTGGCAAGGGTAGACAGGATTAGGAATAAGTATATTAGAGGGTCTGCCCAGGTTGGATGGTTTGGAGACAAAGCCAGAGAGGCGAGATTGCATTGGTTTGGACATGTGCTGAGGAGGGGAAGCTGGGTATATTGGGAAAATGATGCCAAGGATGAAGCTGCCACGTAAGAGGAAAAGAGGAAGGCCTAAGATAAGGTTTATGGATGTGGTGAGAGAGGACATGCAGGTGGTTGGTATGACAGAGCAAGATGCAGAGTACAGGAAGAAATGGAAACAGATGATCCGCTGTGGCAACCCCTAATGGGAACAGCTGAAAGAAAAAGAAGAAGTAACATTACACAGTAGAATTGGACACCCTTTGTAAGGGCCTTATAGTAGCTGATAAGTAAGGGTGGCTGGTGGCAGCTGGTACTACCTTATAGTCTGGGCAGAAGGGGGCATAGCAAGTAAACCTGTGCCAGCCTTCCCCAGGTGTATGTGTGTGTTGGTATATAAATCAAATCTCAAAGTGTGTGTTATATGTGTCAGCTACTTGGGCAGGGACATGATGCACTGGTTGGACAGAGAGGGTGCTGGAGGTCTTAGCTTGGCCACTCGGCTGAGATCTCAACCCTATAGCTATGCCAGTGGAGAGTCTTATTGGAGATCTGGAGAAAGAGGGAGCAACCAGCCCCAGACTGACTGTGATCTCTGTGTGCTCTTAAGGGAAATTGTACTTTACTGTGTGTGTACTTGTCATCCTCCCATTGTGTACATCCCCTTACTGTTACCAGTGATGAGGATTGAGGCTCCTTGATTACTGGGCCAGTGCAGGACTGTCACAGTAATTATAAAAAAAAACAGATACTTCATCAAGCTCAAAAATGCTAAAGAATTTTTCAAAGACAAATTACCTCCTACTAAGTGATGGTATAAGAGGTTTCAAAGCCTCTTTCAATGCAGATAACATTGACTCCTACACAGAGGATTACACCAATGCTCTGTATAACCACTTAAGCAGTTGTACAGAATCGGATGTATCTGACCAGATTGAAGCCATGTCTTGCCAAAAAAAGACAAGCCACCCTGGTGGACCATTAGTATAAACAAACTATACAACAAGAGAAAGAAAGTAATGCCCAAAAACAAGAGGAAACTTGCTCAGTAGAGGAAGAAACAAATCAGAGATCTTGTCAAGCCCTCCCAAGCTAATTACGAAGCAAAAATAGTTTCCCTAGCTAAGGACAATCACAATGCATTCTTTACCTATGTCTGAAATCCAAACTGGAATACACAGCTATGTGCTGAACTGGCTTTGGATGCCACCATCCATACTCAATTGGAGGTAATAGCCAACCTGCTAGTTGACAGATTTGGAGCATACTTCACCTCCCTGTCCTCTCCAGTCATCCCCCAAAGTATACCTGTCACCATTCCTCAGCCAAGATGCCAGTTGAATGTCATCTTGGTGCTCTCCAAGGCCAAAAACACTGCATCGATGGGACCATCCAACATCCCAAGTTGCTTTTTAAACAAATTAAAACATGACCAACAGACCCACTTGGATCCCTGTTTAACCACAATCTGCAAACTAGCTATGTTCTAGCAGAATGGAGGACAGCAACAGTAATCCCCCTGCACAAAGGAGGACCATCAACTGACCCTAGGAGATATAGGCCCATAAGCTTGACTAGCCTCATCTGCAAGGCCATGGAAAGAATCATTATGGACCTTATTAACACGGACATAGGTAATCTCCAAACTCAAAACCCAACCCAGTTTAGACTTGTTAAAGGTAGATTATGCCTATTAAACATGGTCGACTTCTTCGAGAAAGTCACCAAGGCCCTGGACGAGGGAAAGACAGTGCATATCACCTATCCTGACCAAGCCAAGGCACTTGACACAATATCCCACTCAAGTATTATAGAGAAACTCTCCCAATTGAGAATTAACCCCTATATTACCAGATGGGTAGCCAACTGACTCACCAACATGACACATACTTTCAAAGTGGGTGACTTCACCTCTATCAAAAGACCAGTCACCAGTGGCATACCACAGGGCTCTGTGCTGGACCCCTTAATGTTTTGAATTTATTTCTCAGATGTCCAGGCAAACTTGGACTGCCTGTAGCTGACCAAGTTTGCTCACAATTGCAAATTGGGAGCAATCATTGAGTCCCCCAACAATGTTAATATATCGCAGATAGGGTTAATGCAGACAAATGAATGGTGCCAAAGGCACGGATTAAAGCAAAATGCAAAAAATGCATTATTATTCCCTTTGGGAAAGCTGACATCCATGCTAATTACATTATAGACAGCACCCCCTACATTATAGACAGCACCCCCTAAGTGTAGAGCCAGTGGTATGTGATCTGGGTATTCAGGTTGACAGCGATCTTAACTTTTACAGTAGTAAGGAAAACCTTCTATGTGGCACATCTTACAAGTGAAGGTATCTCATCTACATCTAAAAATGTTATAATTGCATTATACTCTGCCCTCATCAGAGCAATAATTGAGTACAATGCTACTTTTTGCATGTACCTCACTAGACACCTGCAACAGTTGGATAAACCACAGAGGCTTCTCACCAAGAAATTACAGGGTACACAAAACATCTCTTATGGGGAAAACTGAAAGCCCTGTCACTGTATTCTGTCTCCTACAGGTTGCTAGGGGATGACCTGTGCCTGGCTTACAGAGCAGTCTCTGACCCAGCCCTGATAGAAATGATACACATTTGTAAATCAAACTGCACGAGGGTCATTCATTCCAGGGATCTTAACCTAGCCTCTGAAATGAACAGGCCATGCTGGAGAGATAGGTACATCTCACAGACACTGCCACTTCTCTGGAACAAGCTTCCAATTCACGTGAAACAGAGCCCCTCCCTTCTTCAAACACAACCTAGATCAATGGATGGGTGACCACAGATTCACTCTTGGGGTGGTGCCCATGTCACTCCTGGTCAAAGGAAGTCGGTATTAACTACCATAGACCCTTACCTCTGTGAACTTTACTCAACTAACCATCGACAAATTGTTCAACTTGGGATAAATATGGCTAATCTTGTAAGGACTCGGGCATTTGGCCTAGTAATCTTCTATGAATCTATGAACCAATACCAACCGGAAGTACACCCAAAACTAACTCCAAAATCAAACCACCCTGGTGGTATCCCAGACTAAACAGATTACACAACAAAAGAAAAAAATCATGACTAAAATCAGGAAGTGTAACTCCCATAAAGATAATAACTCTCTCATCAAAATAAATATGGACAGCTAAAGGGCTAATTAAGACTAATAAATCCAATTTTGAGGTCAAGATAGCCTCCCAGGCAAAATATATCTACAAGGTCTTTTTCAGCTATAAAATTATCAATAAAGACATAGGAAACCTCCAGAAACTGGACCCTTCCCAGTTTGGCTTTATTAAAAGAAAGTCATGCCTAATGAACCTAGTGGACTTCTTTGAGAAGGTTGCCAAGGCAATGGATGAGGGGAAAACAGTACATACTGCCTACCTTGACCTTGGCTAAGGGATTTGATATGGTAGCCTGTGACGATGTGAAGTAGTGCCAGCTATGCCAGAGAGAGTAGGGCAGTGTATGTGTAACATATGCCAGGATAGCTAGCTGGAGTTTTGTAAAGAATTGCATGTCATTTGTATAGCAAATTGATCTGTACAGGTGCTTGTGTTGAAAATGTATTTGTAAAGCTGCTTCTGTTAAAAATGTACCAACAGTGGGTCCTGCTGGACAAAAAAGAAATACACCTGTACATCAGACTGTATTGTAACTGTTTAAATGAATATATTGTAACAGAGGAAACTGGAAGAGATTAATCTCAGTCCAGCTAACTTTGAAAAATAGTCTGAAATTAAATGATCTGGTTTAGGCCATAAAGATTGTATCTTACAGTTCTGATTGCAGTGAGAGAGAAAATGTCTGTGAAAACCAGGACTAGGAATCCTACTGTATTGCCTTTATGGGATGAACTAATTGCTATCCTGGAAGGGTAGAAGATTTGAAATGATTTTGTAGCCTTTGGGTGCTACAACACATCTTAGCAAAGCTCTATGTTTGTGTATTATGACACATACATGCTAGATCCTGGTTCAATTTCTAGTAAAGGGGGTAGTGTGGGAACCAGAAATCAGATGACCAGATATGTGTGGTATCATTCTGTAAGCCAGTACTGAAGTGATGTTTTAATATTAGATGAGACAGAAGTCTCAGGGCAGTTTTTGAAACCTGACAAAGAAGGATCACTCGCCCACTTTATCTTGCCTTGCTTTAGTGAGTAACCAGGGGATAGTAATTCTTTAGATTAGTCAGGAAAATATAGTGAGATTAGTTAAGTACTGTGTTTCTGTATCTGTGTGAATCTGTCTATCTGCGTTATATTTAATATTTCCTGTGATTGAAACTCTGATGTTTATTGTGAATAGATATTCAGTATTTTCATGTTCTTTTATTATTTATTATTAAATATACTTAAACGTTTCATTGTGGCTGGTCTTTTAGAGAATATTTTAACCTTTGAGAGTACTTATATTTATCTGATGACACTGTGGCTGCTTCTGAAAGTCTTGCTGCATTGGTCAAATACTACCATTTGTATTAGTATTAATTTTACTAAGTATAATTGGATACCTTGGTAAGAGCCTTAGAGTGGCTAGAGTGTTCTGGTGGCAGTATCAGCCTTATAGTATGGGCAGGGGAGGCATAGCTGGTAAATCTGTGCCAGCCTTTCCCAGGTGTGTGTATGTAAAAATCAAATCTCAGAGACTGTGTGCATCAGCTACTTGGAGCAGGGACACAGAGCACTGGTTTCACAGAGATGGTGGTGGAGAACTTGGCTTGGAACACTCAGCTGAGGACTCAGCTCCACAGCTGTGGTCAGTGTGTGGTCTTATTTGGGGTCTGGTGAGAGAGAGGGAAATCCAGCCCTAGGACGGGAGTGTGTTCACCGTGTGCCCTTAAGGGACATTGTGCTTGGTGCAGAGAACTGCGTCTGGAAATACTGTGTGTATCGATTTTTGTTTCAAGTGAACATCCCTCACCTGTGTCCATGGTGAGGCTTGAGACTTCTTGATCACTGTCCCAGAGGAGGGATGTCACACACCCCACTCTGGGATTGTTAAACTTATGGAATTAGGCATAAAACCCTATATAGCACACTGGACAGCTAGCTGGCACATAGATAAGACCCAGGAAGTTAGGATTAGTGAGACCACCTCCTCAAAGAAGTGATCCACCAGTGGAGTTCTTCAAGACTCATTGCTTCACCAGTGGAGTTCTTCAACACTCTGTGCTAGGCCCGCTCCTCTTGGGCATCTACTTCTCAGAAGTCAAGGCTGATGTCAAAGACCACTGGATGACCAAGTGCAGATGATTACAAACTGGGAGCAGTCATAGAATCCCCCAAGACACTAACATTTTACAAGAGGGTCTAACACAGACAAATGACTGGTGACAAAGCCATGGATTAAAACTCAATGCAAATAAATGCATTCAATTATCTTTTGGGAAGTCTGCCACCCCAGGAAACTACATAATCAATAAAACATCCCTAAGAGTTGACCCACTAGTCAGGGATCTGGGAACACATATAGACAGTAACCTGGCTTTCAACCAACATGTATTCAAGGTAGAAAGTAAATCATTCTATGTTGCTCAACGTATAAGTACATGGCATCTAGGTCCTTGGAAATCATTGTACCACTATACTAGGCCCTCATCAGACTCATTGAGTATAATGTTTCCTTTGATATGTACCTAACCAGACACATGCAGCAAATGGAATGTCTGCAAAGTTTCCTTATAGAAAGAATATAGGGTGTAAACACAATGTCATATGCAGATCATCTCAAAGCCCTATCTCTATACTTGATCTCATACAGACTACTATGAAGTGATCTATGCTTGGCATACAAGGCATCCATGAACCTTGCTCTGATGAACCTTTTGCACATCCACAAAACAAACAACATCAACTACTACATCTAAAGACCTAAATTTTGCTTGTAACAGAAATAGAACATATTGGAAAGACAGATATGTATCTCAGAGAATTCCCTTTCTCTGGAACAGGCTCTTCATCCATGTGAAACAAAGTTCCTCCCTAACCCTATTTAAGCCCAATTTGGACCACTGGATGAGAAACTGGAAATGTATCCCTGGTCTAGCACACACATCTCTGATGGACAAGGCAGTCAGTAAACCATGTCATAACTAATCATCCCTATTACAAATGTCTAAAAAATATAATTTGTGGAACACATTTGGGTTGCATGGCTAGGCTTATAAAGGCTCTAGTAGTGGTCATTAGCATAGTATACACTTATGAACCTATGGAATGCAAAATTTTTATTTATTTTATTTTATTTTACATTTGTTAACCGGGCTAGTCTAGCTGGATATATGTCCATTTTCAGTAGAGGCCCGAGGAGAAAAGCTCCACACATACTAAATTTCAATGGGACAATTTACAGAGTACATAATTAAGTACAAAGTGAATTATCATTTAGTAACATGAATAAACAAAAAATAAATATACATGAAGTATCTAAGGAACATACTATAAAAAAAAATTGTTGTTCAGTAAAAAGCATTACAAAAATTGTTGTTCAGTAAAAGCATTACAAAAATTCAGGATTAGCAAGAAGGTTTCAAAAGAAAAATGAAGAAGAGAAGAAGAACAGGAGATAAGAAGGGAATAAAAAGAAGGAAGAGGGAAAGAAGAAATAGTCTGGAGAGGAGAAGGGTAAGAATGTGTATAAGAGGACAGGGGAGAGAGAAAGGAGGAGTAGGTTAGAGCATTAGAGGATAGTAACAGGGCAATAAGAAGTAGGAATAAGTATATTTACTAAGTAAAGTGTAGAGTTCTAGTGGTGGAGGGGAAAGAAGAAATTAGTCAGGAGTCCTACAGGAACAGAGCCAGTGATTTTGGAAATACAGTTTGATTTTTTGTTTGAACAGAGGTAAGGAGGAGGTTAGAGTGATATCAGTGGGTAGCTGATTCCATATCCTTCCTATAGTATTAGTGAACAGAGAGTCACCAGCTAGGTTATGGGACTTTACTGATTTAGTCATGAGTTTGGAAGAAGATTGAAGGGAGGTAAGATTACTGTAAGGGATTAAAAGTTGAGAAAGTATAGGGGTGTTATAAGGTTGGTAGAGTATCTTGTGAGCAATGGTAAGTTGTGAGATCAAAAGACAGTTTTGTAGCTCAAGCCAGCCTAGGAGTTTTAGGTTGTGACAGTGGTGTGTTTTGAAAGGGTTGCTGGTGGCAAATCGGGCAATGCTATTGTAACAAGTTGCAAGTTTATTTAGGTTGGCCTTCTTAAGGTTAGTGAAGATTGGTGAGGCATAGAAGAGAGTAGATATAAGATGGGAGTGGGCAATAGTAGCTCTGGTAGAAGGTGTGAGAAAAGGTTTGATACGGTATAATGATCCTATTTTTTTATTAACAGTTTTGATGGTGTTATTGATGTGTTGATCAAAAGTCAGATTGTTGTCGATGGTAATTCCTAGCAGTTTAGTTGTTGTGTCAGGAGAAATAACAGTAGTGTCATTAGACAAAATGTTGAAGTTTAATGGGGAGGCTCGAGTGGTAGGAGTGAAAAGGAGAAGTTTTGTTTTTTTAGCATTGAGGAGGAGGTATCGTCTAGTAAACCAAGTTTCTACAGTGTTAAAGATAGTTTGAGTTAGAGACAGTAGTTCTGTGGGAGTGGATGCTGAGCAAATGATTGTTGAGTCGTCAGCATATTGGATGCAGGTAGCTTGAGGGATGACTGTGTTGAGATCGTTTATGTATAGGGAGAAGAGAAGTGGACCTAGGATAGAGCCCTGTGGAACTCCAATTGAAACAGGCAATAGAGAAGAGATATGATTGTCCCAAAGGACGGCTTGATGTCTGTTGTTAAGATAGGAGGTAAACCATTTTAAAGCCAGGTTATCAAATGAGAGGGATTTAAGTATATTAATAAGGGAAGAGTGGTTCACCATGTCAAAAGCTTTGGAGAGGTCAATAAATAGAGCAGAGGAGAAGATATTGGAGTTTCGATAGTTGTTGATAGTATCTATGAAAGAAAGGAGGGCAGTGGAGGTGCTATGGTGGGGCCTAAAGCCATGTTGACAGTTGGCAATTATGTTGTGAGAAGAGAGATAATGTATGAGTTGCTGATGAATGCATTTCTCCATAATCTTAGCAAGAGGAGAGAGAAGAGCAATAGGTCTAAAGTTAGTAAAGTCAATAGAGTTTCCACCTTTGTGTAGTGGGATGATATGAGAGATTTTCCATATATCTGGTATGGTTCCTTCTTGGATAGTCCTATTAATGAGTAAAGATATAGGGTATGCAATCTGTTTAGCAGCCTTTTGAAGAAAGAGAGAGGGAGTTTGTCAGCAGAGGGGTGCAGGGTTTCAGTTTAAGAATAAGCTTATAGATGAAGGAGGTAGAGATAGGATGAAGAGTGAAGTTTTGGGATGAATCCATAAGATTATTTGGAGGGTAAAAGTTATTGGCATCCAGTTGTCTAGCAAGAGATCGAATGGTTTCAATAAAAAAGGTGTTGAAGGCGTTAGCAGTATGGCTAGGGTTGTCTGGGTTTGCGTTTATAGGGGAGGGAGTTTTAGCTGAACCAGGAGAAAGGAGTTTGTTGATTGAAGACCAGAATTGTTTTGGTTTGTATAATTGGGTTGTTTGAAGATCACAGTAAAAGTTCTTTTTGTCAGAGATTATTGCTTTTTTTGTGAGATTTCTAAGTTTGCAAAAATGATGAAAATCAGAGGTGGCTCTGTGGTGTCTCCATTTGGCCCAAATTTTATTTTTATTGTGAATTAGTTTCTTTGTTTCCTTAGAGAGCCATGGGGCTGTATTAGACTTCATTCTAATAGAGCATGTAGGGGCATGTTTATCCAAAATGGAAAGGAAGGTTGAGTTAAAGAATGATACTGCTTCATTAAGAGGAAGTGATTTTAAGAGTTTCCAGTTACATGTTTCGAGATCCTTTTGAAACAAATCACTGTTAAAGTTTTTGGTAGAGCGTATTATTCTAGTGTTAGGGAGGTTTAGATAGTCGGTCTTTACTCTGGAGATATAGGTTAGGCAGTGGTCACTGAGGTCATCAGGCATAGTTCCTACTTTGTAAGAGACATTAACTTTGTTTATAAGTATCCAGTCTAAGATACTCTGTTTCTTATTTGGTTTATTAAACCTAGTTGTGGTGGTAATGGATTGTGTAAAACTATGTAGGTTTATATGACAGGAGGGATTGTTGCTACTAATAGTATTCCAGTCTATATTAAAGTCGCCCAGAATTATAGTTTCTTGGGGGAAGTTTGTGGAAGTCCAGCTGAGGAAGTCTTCTAAGATTGGTATGTTGTTGCCTGGAGGTATGTACATACAGATGATGTAAAGGGCTTTTTGAGCATTTAACTGAAGTTTAGTGATGATGGCTTCAACACTAGGATCTTGGGTTGGGCAGGCTGGGAGGGTGGAGATGCTAAGATGGTTCTTAAATAGAATAGCCACACCACCACCTTTACGCTTAGTACGATCAAGCCTATGTATATTATAGCCTTGGGGTATAATTTCAGTGTCTTTGGTGGCTGGCTTTAGCCAGGTCTCTGAGAGGCACAGAATGTCAAAGTGGTGAATATCTAACAGGGCATGTAAATAGGGTACTTTGTTATTTACACTCAGATATTTAGATGACCTATGAGAAGGGTGTTATTGAGGTTAGGCTTAGATACTTGAGGGAGGGATTTGATGGGCCTGGGTTGGGGTGAATATCACCGCCTTGTAGGGTTGGAGTATAAGGTCTGGGTGTGAGGTTACTTTTAAGAGGGTTAGTTGTTTCATTTTTATCAGAGGGAAAGGTGTAGGTAAGATGATAGTGCCTATGGAATTTGGGAAGGTGATAGCTAGGGAGGATGTGGAATTTAAGAAGGAGGTAAGAGAGGTGTGGAAGATAGCTGTATGTTTATTTATAAGTTCTGGCTGGTAAATAAGTGGGTGTTCAAAGAAGGTAAGAAGGTAAGAAGAATAAAGAGAGGTACAGAATAATGATAAGAATATTACCATGGTGGGTGTGTATGGAGCCATTTGTAGGAGTGGTGAGGTAAGGGAAGTTATAAATTAATTGAGCAAGGGAGGGTGAGAGAGGTGAAGTTTTAGGTAAAGTGCAGGGAGGAAGGAAGGAAAGAAGTAATGGGTGGATATGAAGGGGTATGAAGAGAGAATACAAAGTGTAGGTGTAGAGACTAAAGGTATATAAGAAGAAAGTAAGGAGTAGAAGAGGAGAGAAGTTAGTTATAGGAGAGTAGGAAGGTTTTAGGAGTAGAGGAAGAAGAGGGGGTGGAAGAGTTTGTATGGAAGGGAGGGGTTAAGTTTTTGGCGGGAAAGAACAGGAAGGGATGTTTGAGTAAGTGGGTGTGGTTAGGGAAGTATAAGGGTAGGACCCCTGGGGGTGGGTGGGAATTGGGGGTAGGGAGGGGAGCGGAGTGAGCCCGTAGGGCGAACGGAGCGGGATACACAGAAGAGAGAGAGGAAGGAAAAAGTAACAGAGAAAGTTAGCAAAGAGAAGGTTTGAGATAGAAAGGGAAGGGGGAGTGGGTCACAGAGCACTTCAGAGATGGAAAGGAATGGGGTGAGAAGGTGAGGGTAGGAAGAATATGGAAGGGAAATATCCAGTTCTGTAGGTCTTGGAGTGGACAGAGTGATACCTACTGGACACAGAAGTCAAGGTACAGAGAGGAGTCACAAGGTTCAGGGGTAGGAAAGAAAAAATGACAAACACTACTGGGAGGGAGAGTACAGGCTAAGTACAACACTAAGGACAAAGAGAGGAAGATTAAACAGAGTAAGGGGTATGGGGGGGCTGCTGCTAGGAAACTAGGTGGGAGCAAACCAAAACAGCACAAGATAAAAATGGGAAGAGACCATAAACAAATTAAGTAAACATACTCTCTTAGAGCTTGAGGTAGTGAGTTTGTAGAAGAGTGCAGGGTCCAGAGCTTTCAAGGGTTGTATGCAGAAAGTACCCTCATATAGTGGAGAGTTGTTCAGCCCAGGCAAACAGACGCTGGGTTAGGCAGGAGAGTTAGTCTCTTAGAGCTTGAGGTAGTGAGTTTGTAGAAGAGTGCAGGGTCCAGAGCTTTCAAGGGTTGTATGCAGAAAGTACCCTCATATAGTGGAGAGGAGTTCAGCCCAGGCAAACAGACGCTGGGTTAGGCAGGAGAGTTAGCTATTTCAGCTAGGAGAGCTCAGCCACAGTCGCACAGCAGCAGCGAGGTAGGATACAGGTAAACCCTTATGAACCCGATGAAACTGAATACACATAAGGCAGTTATAATGGCAGCAAACTGGGGAAATCAGAAGATGCTGAGAATTGAGATAAAAAGGAAAACAATGGAACAGGTGAACAGCTTGAAGTACCTGAGAGCGGTGTTTGAAGAAAAAGGAATTCTGAGTGAGGAGGTCAAAACTAGAATCAGTGGGGCTGCAGTCAACTGGCACAGAGTGTCAGGTGTAGTATATAACAGAAGAATGCCAAAGAAGCTGAAAAGGAAGGTATACAAAACAGGGGTACAACCAGTACTACTGTATGGTGCAGAAACCTGGGCAGTGAAGGTAGAGCAGTCAAGGAAGGTAGAGGTGATGGACGTGAAGTGCATAAGATGGGTGGTAGGATACACAATGTAGAACAGATAAAGAAATGAGGACATCAGAGTAGAAGCTCAAGTAGCTCAATTTGCAGAAAAGGTCAAAGATAACAGATTACCGAGGTCTGGGCACATGTGTAGGAAATTAGAAGACAATCTGGAGAAGATTTGGGACAGATAGGAAGAAGGCAAAAGGAAATGAGCACATCCAGCAAAGAGATGGACAGATCGTATGAGAGAAAAACCTAAGATGGTCAAGCATGACTGTCACAGAAGAATCGAGAGAGATGGTGACAGTTGACATGACACCCCGACCCGATGTAGAAAATGGGAAAAGGGGTTGATGATGATTTTATACATCGATATGGAAGCACTTTACTATCTTGAAATACTGAAATGTCGAATTTCAGTATCTCAAGACGAAAGTGCCAAAAGTGCAGTTGAGCGAAACTGCACTTGATTAAATTCGAAATGTCAAATCCGCGGTTGTGGTGGTGCACTACATAAGATTTGCTGTGCTTGTAAGATGCGGTGTGCTGTGGGATATGGTTTGCCTGCCATTGTGTGGATATATGTGGAGATTCAGGTAAGTGCTGTTTTTTTTAAGGGTTTTGGCTAGGTATTTGAGTGTATGTGAGTGTGTTGGGAAGTTTTAAGTGTAGGTTAAGGTAGGAAGGTAAGAGTGTGAGTGTGTAAGTGTTGAGAGTGGTGGTGTTTGTATGTACGTGGTGTGTGTTTGTGCAAGGGGAATACAAAGTATGTAGTGGTGGGTTTAGTGTCTTTGTCTTTTTAGTGCAACCTCGGAGTTAGTATATATAAGTAGCAGGGGTGTGTGGGGTACAGGGGGGTAGGTGTGTACATCTATGTTGCTGTGTTTGTTTTGTTGGTTTGTTGTAGTGTAGGGAGGAAGGTGTATGTATGTTTGTTTGTGTGGTGGAGGGTGTATTTAAAAGTCACGATTTTGAATTTCGGGCTTTTGGGGTTTCGATATTCTGAATGTTCGGCTTTATAGTCTCAGGATACTGAAATTCAAGGTTTCTGTATTTCCAGATTATAAAGTGAATCCATCTATATATACAACACAAACGCGCACACACACACACACACACACACACACACACACACATATATATATATATATATATATATATATATATATATACATATACACACACATCTATACACACACACACACACACACACACACACACACACACACACACACACACACACACACACACACACACACATATATATATATATCTATGATTATATTATTTGTTGCAAATAGCATTACTCTAAACATATCTCATTGAAAACATTAATCATGGCACAAATGGCCTACTACAACACAAAGAACATGTAAAGCAATTGTGTTACATTTGAAATCAACCTACACCAAACAAAAAATACAACTGTAAATGCAAATCTGCCTTATAGCCCAAAAACTTATATATACGCTTCCGTGTATGTTTGCCTGTTTCGTAGATCGGACTACAGTGCAGGTAAAGGAAAATTCCCTTTTCCCCACTGTAGTGCGATCTCAGAGTGAGAATAATAAAGTAGGGGGGTGTGGGGGGTGCACTTAGATTTTTTTTTTGAACTACACATACACGGAAGTGCTTTTCGATGTTAAGCGCCTTCGTGTACGTGTGTTCGATGTTTTG
The DNA here is from genome assembly GCF_019279795.1 of Protopterus annectens. Classification (NCBI taxonomy): domain Eukaryota; kingdom Metazoa; phylum Chordata; order Ceratodontiformes; family Protopteridae; genus Protopterus; species Protopterus annectens. Next base: position 20,033,377 of record NC_056730.1, read on the forward strand.
TGATTCGGACATATGCTAGTCGAGCATGTGTCCTAGACCCATATTATATATATATATATATATATATATATATATATATATATATATATATATATATATATATATATACATACTAATTTCATGGTTACACAGTCATGTTAAAGTCAATAGTCCAGGAGTTATGCAACATTCCTCAAGCAGCAGCTCAGCTATGGCGTAATTCACTTAATTTAACTAGTGCCTAGTGCCTACCTGTGCAGAATAGTGTGCACTTAAGAACATGAGTCTTTAACCAAATAAATGGAAACTACTTGTGTGTATGTGTATATTTATGTGTATATATACAAACATATATAAATATATATATATATAATCTATATATATATATATATATATATATATATATATATATATATATATATATATATATACATATAAAATCTATATAGATCTGTATATCTATATATACATACATATATAAAATTATGCAAATGTTTTTTGCCATGCATATGAATGCGTCTTGTCATTTGCTATTCTGAATATCTTTGACTGTCACGTTGCTTAACATTTTAAGCTTCATTATACTTATTCGGACCATTCTGTCATTCTAATTTTTAATATTCATTGCCTGCTATACTTTTGTTTTCTATACTTTTCATTGTTATACATCTTTTCTTTTATTGTTGCACTCTAATCTGCTAATTCTGACCTACTGTTCTTTAATATTTTTTCCTTGCTTCGGGTAGTGGCTGAAATGGGTCCCCCTGGTTTAGTCTGCTAGACTGGATAATAAACAATAAAAAAGAAGTTAAATAAATAGTACCACTTCAACCACTTGCATCTTACAGATTAACACTTAACTTAATCTGTGACTGTATTTTCAATGATACAGTAATTGCAAAGATTTACAGATGAAAATGCAACACCTAAAACTGTTGCTACGTCAATCAGGGTCTTGCTCTGTTTCTCTGCTACTGTTCTATATGGTTAGCAGGACAGCATTACTCGCTGCCTGTACAGGCTCACTTAACATTTATAGTACTGCGGAGTCCTGCAGTAATCATAGAATGCTGGAAGGATCTGTTTGTAACCGGTTGCTATAACCTACATTACCTGTGCCCATACCTCTCAACTATCCAGATTTTTGCCTCCTAGTTTTGGTCTGCACATTTTAAAATTTGTGTTCTTCTGGCAAACTACAGAGGATTGAAGTCACTAAATAATGACATACATCTGCATTTCAGTCTTCATATCCTTCAGAAAATGCAAGTTAATACAAAACCCATTATTCTAACAACATTCTAAGTTAAAATCAATTACTTTAAATCTGTCCCTATTTTTGGGTCTTTGTCCCTCTGTTACTTAAGGCATTGTCCAGACTTCTTGTGTCAGGAAGCTAAAAGGTATGCCTGTGCCTTTCTTTTGTGTCTTTGTAGTATTAGTGTTAACTTTAAGCAAACATTTTCAATGGCATCTAATCATCTCTCTCACTCTTCCTCTAAACAGCTTCTATAGGATATCTTTTTCCTTCCTAAGCTGCATTTCCATCCTGTACTATTCAAGCTGACAGATGCCATGGTATTTACACAGACTGTTGTTGTATCTTTCGGCTTTTCCCGGTTAGGGGTCGCCACAGTGGAACTCCGGTCCACTAAATGATTGGCAGTAGATTTTTACATGCCGAGTTGCCAGCCCTGACGCACAACCTTCAACGAAGGTATGCCCATTCACGCATGTCTCCACACAGAAGACGCTTTAGCTGAGAATAGAACAGGACAACGTCCTACTGTGAGGCGACAACGCTACCGCAGCACCACCACCGCAGTTCAGGTCTTTACACAGACTACTGCTTTTATTATTAGTTTTTATACTGGAGACTACTTTATTACTTCATAGTTGTGCTGCTCCTGTTTCATTTGTCATCAGGCATCACTAATTACTTTTTAATCATCATTTAGCATGAAGTACTCTTGTTACTGTCTGAGTAACACCAGTGTCTGTGCTTAGCAAAGCAGCTGTTCTTTGATTAGCAATGTCTTCCAGCTGAAAAGACCAAAACTCCCCCTCCCCTCAAAGTCAGCTACACTATAACGGCTGTCCACCCAACCTCATATTCAGGTCTAAGTGCGCCCTACCCACTAACAAAAATATTAAATATTTTAACATAACCTCATAGGTTCATAGGTTGGTACTAGGCTATCAGCCCTAGGGCCTATACAAGCCTAGCCATAACAATTCCCTGGCTATTTCTTCCCACATTATTTACTTTCCTGGACCCCTGTCTAGCAGGGCGACTGACGTGATCCCTGGGGTGAATTTCCTTTCTCCCATCCAATCGTCAAGGTTCCTCTTGAAGAGGTTCAAAGAGTCACTCTGCTTGACATGTATGGGCAATCTATTCCAGAGTCTGGGGAGTCTCTGGGTCAGGAACCTATCCCTCCAGCATGTTTTGTTTATTGTGATGACAAGGTTTAGATCCCTGGAGCGTGTAGCTCTGAGGGATTGGGATTTCTTTAAGTGTAGCATGTCCAACAGCTCTGGGTTTGACATGGCCTTGTGCGTTAAGCAGAGATCGCCTCTGAGTAGACGATATGCGACAGAGTATAGCTGGAGTTTTTTAAGGCGGTCAGTGTAGGGCATCTGCTTTAGGCCTGTGATTCTTTTAGTGAGGTATTTCTGAGGCCTTTCCAGTTGTTGCAGATGTCTTGAGAGGTACATACCAAATGGGGCATTGTATTCTATAATGGGTCTAATGAGGGATGAGTACAGTGGGACAATGACCTCCTTTTTTCTGGATGAAAAGCCCTTCGTGATGAGGTGTGCCACACAGAAGGATTTCCTGACTGTTGTGGCGATGTGGTTATCAAAGGTGAGATCACTGTCCACCTGTGTCCCTAAGTCTCTTATCACACTTTCTGTGTTTAGTGTACTGCCACCTATATGGTAATTCATGGATACATGTTTTTCCCAAAGGGGATAACAATACATTTCTTGGCATTGAGCTTGAGCCCATGGCTCTGGCACCAAGCATCTGTTTCTGTAAGGCCCTTTTGTAGAGTATCCACATCATTTGGGGATTCAATAATGGCTCCCAGTTTGCAGTCATCTGCAAACTTTGTTAGCCAGTGTCCCTTAGTGTTGACCTGTACTTCAGAGAAGTAGATGCCAAACAAGAGCGGCCCCAGGACTGAACCCTGAGGTACTCCACTTGTCACTTGTCTGGAGCTGGATTTGGAGTCGGCTACTTTTACAGTGTGGGTTCTATCAGTAAGCCATTTAGCAACCCAATGGGTGACATAGGGATTAATGCCCGACTTAGTAAGTTTATCTATGATTCCAGAGTGGGGGATGGTGTCAAAGGCCTTGGCAAGGTCTAGATAGGCTGTGTGGACCACCTTACCCTTGTCCATGGCTCTGGAGACTGATTCAAAGAAGTCAATCAGGTTCAGGAGACAAGATCGCCCTTCACAAACCCAAACTGGGTGGGGTCCAGTGTTTGAAGGTTGCCAATGTCTTTGTTTATAAGTTCCATGATAATACACTCCATGGCCTTGCAGATAAGGCTTGTCAGACTGATGGGACGGTAGTTTCTGGGATCCAAAGTGGATCCCCCCTTGTGGATTGGGATAACTGTAGCTCTGCGCCACTCAGTGGGCACGAAACCTGAGGTGAGGCTATGATTAAACATGACACTTAGGTGAGGTGCCAGTTCATATTGTAGTTCATGTAGTACACAGCCCGGGATGTCATCTGGTCCCATGGGTGCTGTATTCTTGGCTTTAGAGAGTGCGTTTTGTACCTGTGTGGCCGTTATTACTGGAATTTGGCAATCTTCTGGTATTGAGATGGGCCATTTAGGGGTGAGAGGGATGCAGTTGGCACTGAAGCGACCTGCCAGGATATTGGCAATATCCTTGGATCAGTATATTTAATGCCATTCTGTTTTAGCTCAGAGCAGATCTGAGCATTGCCATTTAGATTCTTGACATAGTTATAGAATGCTTTGTGGTTGTCTTTGGAATCTTCGGCAATTTTATTTTTGTAACTAGCTTTGGAGGATTTTATGAGGCATCTCAGTTTCTTACTGAGGCTAGTAAGGGAGTTTTTGCATCCTGGGATTTTCCTCTTTTCTGCAAAAGTTTCTTCCTTTTGTTGTAAAGTTTGTTTATGGCAGGGGACCACCAGATTGGCTTCCTTTTTTTGGATGAGAGCATTTTGGTTCTATTTGGGATGGCACGATTCATGCATGAGTGGATGTGCTCGTACAGTGCCTTAGTGTAGGATTCAGCAGTTGAACTTTCAGTTCCTGTCTGCATGGGTGTCATGAAGTTTGTCACTTCTGACTTGAGTAGCATGAAGTTGGCTTTGGAGAAGTTTTTTATGGTGGTTTCTTTACTGGGGGTGGGGTGGGATGTGGATGTTAAGGGTGATTAGCTTATGGTCAGACCTGACTAACGAGGGGGTGACCATAGGTATGGAGCATCGATTTCCCATGTTGGTAATGACCAGGTCTAGGATATTGGAGCCCCTGGTGGGACTGTGGATTAGTTGATCCAGGGCGTTGGAATTTATGAATTCCAAGAACCGTTGTGCAAAGGTGTTGGGACATGAGTAGTTTTCCCAGTTAATGGCAGGGTAGTTAAAATCACCCAGTATTAGGGTGTTTGTACATAATATATGTTCATAGGTAAATACTAGGCTATCAGCCTGCAGACTATTACAAGCCAAGCCAATAACCAGAGATACCTTGTATGTATGAGGGAAAGATTTTTACCATTATGTCAACCTCACTGGAGACTTCCCTTTATTTATTATATTTTATGCAGACTGCATCTCCATTATGCCTGCAAAACAATTTTTCTGCTTCTAAATAACGTACTTCTCTCACTTATCCCTTTTACTATCTTAAGTCATCCTCAAATCACAGTCTTCCTACTACCTGCCATTCTTATCAAACTATGTTCTCATCCTTCTTTGGTAATCTCTACAACCACCCACAAAACACACACGTACCACACACGTTAGCTATTATCTTACCTGCTACGCTTTATTACCCCACTCAACCATACTTCATTCTCCACTCACTACCATCTCCTCTGACCACAGCTGCAGACAATGGCCACTTTTACTTTTTCAAAATACTGAAACTTTGTAATTTCAACACCAGAAGTCTTAAGAATTAATTCTACCAGAATCTTTAATTAAAACCAGAAATAAATGCTTCAAAAGGCTTACAATGAAAGTATGCTGAACAAACACTTGTTAAAAGAATATCTATAGGTATCCTCTTGCTTGTTTTCAAAAAATTTCATTATTCTATTACAGCCATCTCTCCACACAAGCCCAACCATTAACACAAACAGGTTATTACTGAATGTCTAGTAGATGGACATCTATAGCTTATACTGTCTGCTTTTACACTCCTCCCACAATAACATAAACAAGCTGAATCAGTGCTTGAAAGCACGTTCCCTGTAATGGAAAGACTACGCAGCAGCATTACTAATGCCTTCGATGCTCAATGCTGCTCTGCTAACAGTCACAACAGTGTATTACCTCTGCAAGTTAAAACAGGCATTCCATAAGCCCCTCTGGAACTTAAGAAATGCTATATGTCAAATCATTCAGTAATATACAACGGAAATGCACTAAGTACATAACTGGCTTACAAGCCCTTGGTATATATTGCGTAAATAGTTATATAGTTATTAGTTTTACTAAATTGTTGTAAGTTAACAGAAGGGTCTCGTTATATTACTTTATTAGATATACATCATTATTGCTTTTTGAGTAAAAAAACATTGCTAACTATTTTTGTATCAACTGTCAATAAACAATTTAAGTCGGGAAAAACACTCCAGTTTCTGTTGATAATCACTGAAGGCAGTTTATGTAACAATGTGAATAAAGGAAACAACAATGGCAAAAAAGGAATTTTTCAAATTGAGTCATTTCAGAATGTGACACAGTGATTCTCCCAAGATACAGGAAATTCTCTGCAACACTCAGCTCAGGAAGTGCACAGTACACTGCTGTGAGGGTTTCACAAAGCCGCAAACTACAGCAACTGTAATAAATAATAGAAATGATGTATGGGTAAACCCAAGCAGCCATTCGTACTCAGGAGAGGATGACTAGAAATATTGGATTTGATATGAACAGCTCCAGCTGTCAGCAGAATGTAAGCAGATACTAAATAAGAGCCTGACTTTTATACCCGCTGACTTGGCTAAACTTATTGTATTCTTTTTCTTTAATTTATGTATTTGTTAATTGGGTAAGCCCACTGGACTCAAGTGTCCCTTGCCCAGGGTGACCCGGGAGCAATGTCTGGTTTAAGTGAATTTGACACAGACAGTGGGCAAACTGAGGTTAAAAGAATCAAACCCTGTACCCTTGACTACAGGAAGCATCTCAACAGCTCAGGGCTGTAATCCTCTGCACTAACTGCCTAACAAAAACATTAGACAATGTACAATTGTTTACTCATGAGCTGAATTTGAAGCGATTATTTCCAGGTTCCAGTCACTTGCTTGGATTTCTAGGCTTCAGCCACTCTTGTTAAAGCATATTCGCTCAAGCAGCATTTGTTCAGGTTTTCTTTGCTCACATTTGAATAGTCCAATACTGTATATACTCAGATCTTAGTGAGTTATGGGAGTCTGAGTTCAGTGCACCTTAGAGGAAGGGCTAGACAGTTATTACCTTTCCTGACAGGGAATATTCTTTTTCCAACGTCAACAACCTCAGAGTGAGAATAACAAAGTAAGGGGGTGTGGGAGTGCAGAGGATTCACCTCCGTGTAAAAATTATACATTTTTTTTTGTTCCACAGCTGCTGCTACAGTGATGAGTTTGAATACATTAAAGGCATTATGCGAATGTGTGTACTTGACCTCTCATTTATAAGCTCTTGTGATTGAGAAAGTGTAGCACTAATTTGTAAATATCAGGCATACACTGTAGAGTTGTTACTTCCAGATCCCTCCTCAACTTAAACAAGCAAATAAGCCTCCTAGTGAAGTCCTCCAAAGCTAACTATGAATCCAAATTAGCTTCCCTAACTAAGGATAAATACAAGGAGTTCTTTAGTTATATCCATCACCTCAAAGGTAAGGCCCAGATTTGCGCCAAACACATAGTTAATGGTACTACATATACAGAACCTGTGGATATGGCAAACCTGCTTCCTAACAGGTTCAGTGAAAACTTCACTCCTCTGTCTATGCCACATATGCCCCAAAGCATCCCTAACACCTGTCCCCCACCTAGTATCTCCAAGAAGCAGGTCTTAAACGGCCTCTCCATGGCTAAAAACACAGTCTGTATGGGACCAGACAACATCCTGGTCTGTGTATTACATGGGTTAAAACAGGAATTAGCAGCACCACTGCGCATGCTTTTCAATCACAGCCTAAGCACTGGCTTCATCCCAGTGGAATGGAAAACAGCTACCGTCATCCCTTTACACAAAGGGGGTGCATACACGGACCCTGGGAACTATACACCCATTAGTCTGAACCAGCCTTATATGCAAGACTATGGAATCATCATGGACTTTATTAAGAAAGACATAGGAAATCTCCAAATGCTCAACCCCTCCCAGTTTGACTTTGTCAAGGGGAGATTATGCCTTTTAAACTTGGTGGATTTCTTTGAAACAGTCACCAAAGCCCTAGATGAGGGCAAATCTGAGCATATGGCCTACCTAGACTTGGCCAAGGCCTTTGACACAATCCTCCACTTAGGCATCATAGATAAACTCACCTAGCTGGGTATCAACCCATATATTGTCAGGTGGGTTGCAAACTGTCTCACTGATAGAATCATACAGTCAAAACAGGGGACTCCACCCCCTCCTGCAGACCCCTAACCATTGGTGTTCCACAGGGATCTGTTCTGGGGCCCCTACTGTTCGGAATCTACTTCTCTGACATACAGGCTAAATCTTAAGGACTGTGGCTGACTAAGTTTGCTGATGACTGCAAACTGGGTGCGATCATTGAAACCCCTAGCAATGTCAACATCCTGCAAGAAGGTCTAATGCAGACTAATGACTGGTGCCAAATTCATGGTATTAAACTTATTGCAGAAAAATGCATTATCATCCCCTTTGACAAGGGTGATGTTCCTGCAAACTACCACATAAATAGAAATACTATAAGCACACAGTCAGTGGTGAGAGATCTGGGCAAAGAGGTCATCAGCAACCTTAACTTTGATCACCATGTCTCCACAGTGGTAAGAAGGGAATTTTATATTGCTCATCTCGTATGTAAGGGCGTTGCCTCCAGAAAAAGAGAGGTTACAACCCCCCTGTACTCTTCCCTCATCAGGCCAATAATAGAATACAACACTCCCTTTGGTATGTTCCTTTCCAAACACCTGCAGCATTTGGAGAGACCACAAAATTCAGAGTCTTCAAGATCTGTCGTATGCGGACAGTCTGAAATCATTGCCACTTTACTCTGTGTTGTACAGACTGCTCAGAGGTGACCTGTGCCTTGCATATAGAGCAATCTCTGACCTAGCTTTAATGGAAATGCTGCAGATTCACAAGTCAAATGGCACATGGGTCACTCACTCAGAGGACCATAACCTGGTATGTGACATCAACATAACTTGCTGGAGAGACAGATTTGTCTGACAGAGCTTGCCCCACCTTTGGAACAAGCTTCCTATTCATGTTAAACAAAGCCCCTTGTTGGCCCTATTTAAACATAATTTGGATGATTGGATGGGTAAATGGAAATTCACCATGAGGGCTCCACCTGTGTCTCTCTTGGACAGGGGTAAGAGGTGCTTATTTTAGTGTCTGCTTGAACCAGACCCCCTTTGGGAACATGGGCTTAACTCGGCTAGGCTTGTAAGGCCCCTGGAGCTGTTAGCTTAGTAACTTCCTATGATCCTACGATTGTATGATGATTGTAATTATATTTTTTTCTTAAATGTCTACTTTTATTCCTAGTAGGAACACTGCAGCTTCAGCTTTTGAAATAATGTATGAAAGGGAAAGTAGCACTAAATAACAAATGCAGTTATAACTATTACAACATGTGCAGTCAGTGAAGGAGTGTTCTGCTAGACTTAAGCATACATAAAATCAGTTAACATTACTGAAGGTGATAAGGTGCAACAACTGTCATTTTAGATTCTGAATACCTTTGCAGTCCCTGCTGTGGCTCATAGAATTCCTTTTCATACTTGCCATTTAATAAATGCTGACATAACCCAACTCCATATATGCATTCTTGTTTTAATTACATCCTAGAGACTGACAAAAGGCTTACCACGCTACGGACTGTTCTGTCTTGTCCTATGTAGGAGACACTTGTGTAGCTTCCAAAACTTGTGACAAGACCTACTACATTTTCTTAAGGGACCCTTATCTCAAGACCACCACTTGTAGTCACTCTGCTGTAAAGACAATCATAACAGAGCTTTATTCTGTTTTTTTGGGAGATGGGGCATCCTTTTTCTAAGCTGATCAGTTGAGGTTTTGCCTCATTTTTTACCGTAATTATTTAATTAAGTAAAATTGCAATAATTTAATCTTATTGCAGCTGCAACACTGATTTGTTTTCATTTACACATGGACACTTTGGGGTCACTGATGTGGGTGCATCTCTTCTTCCCTCCCAGATTGGCTGAATATGCCCATGCCCTCTAGGAGTTAACAGGTTCATAGGTACTTATTAGGCTGTTGATCTGTAAGGATATCAAGAAGCCTGTTAGCCTTACATTCCCATGGTAGTTTTAGCCCTTATAATTTGCATACGAATATCACAGAGGCAGGCAGAACAAGGATACGGTGGTAAACTTACTTGTTGCCCCTATAAATCGGGAATGAATTTAGTTTCCCATCCATTCATCCAAATTACATTTGAATAGAATGAGAGAGGTTCTTCGCTTCTGATTCTCTTATGGCCGAATCTAGATGACCTAGATGTACGCAGACACCGTCCTCGGTCACTGTTACAGTGAATTCTACTTCAACCAGTACCCAAATGGGCCATATCCCTTGTACTTCTTATATAACTTTATACAGGCAAGGTTTCTGACTTTTTTAATGATTATTACTAAGTTTCAACATGTCAAAATGCCTTTCATATGAAATAAAATGTTACATAATCTGTGAGAAACAAGTAAAAGTCAAGAAAATGGTATTTTAATACTATACATCCTTTTCACTTAATTTTATTCAAGGAAAATGAAGCATTCATCAGCACTGCATACTTCATATCAGTTTGCAATACCTTAGTGATAAAAACATTATAATATACATTTGCTTCCAGTTTTGTATAATTGCATCTCTTTATACTTCTCATTCATAATAATAGCTTTTTTTGTTAAAGTGAAGAGAATTAGTGAATATATACCATGGATTCACTTTTTTGTTTAACTCTGTTTACTTGATTTTTCCAGTACAAAAGTGACAATTTCAGACAAATAGATACTGTAGATTATCAATGTTCAAATGTTAGTAAGTAAAGCTTGAGTATATCTTAAAAAAATGACATTAGATTATAAATTGCAGATGAGAAGTTTCCATGAAAAAGGGAAACATTATTCAGTTAAATTAGTGGAGCATAATATAGAAGATTCTTATCAAGTGACATATAACTTTAAGTGTTGTCTTCTTGAATGACAAAAATACAAAAATAAATCAATCTATTTGATGAAACAGCCATTGAACAGGTACCAATTATCAGGCATGGACTCACTTTTTGACCCACTGTTAACATCTCACCTAGCATTTGTGCCACAAAACTTATATGTTAACATCATTTTGATATGAAGACTTAAACCTACAGAGAAAGGACAGTTTTATAAGTAAATACTGTAACTGTAAATGTTCAGATAGATCACTGCTGCACTATATATAGCTAGATGGGACATATCCAGCCAGTATACAAAAGCTTTTGGGCACCTTATACATCCATGAAGATCAAGTGCATGCTAGAATAAAATCAAACATACAGACACCAACATTTGGAGCTTTCTTACCACTCTAAAAAGGGAGACTGAAACAAAATAGTAAGTTAAGCAGGTTGCCAGTTTGGACATTTATATGCTAAGAGAAAAGTGGGACCAGGGAATGGAAACCGCACCCTGGCCAAACAAGATAAGTGGGATGGAGAGAGGGTTGCAGTCCTCCAACAGTGATCTAGTTGAACATCTGCTGCTATGGTCAGTTTACTTACATGGCTTTACTATGCTTAATATTTGATCACAACTGCAGTAGCATACAGCTGTACGGGATGATTACCAAAGCCTAGATAGCCAGGGAGAAGGATTTAGGGACCCTGGAGAACTGAATTGAAAATCCTGTTCTGACCTGGGATAAAAGTCAGTCTTGCAATGCTTGGTGAAGGTATATACAGATGACCAAATAGCTGCCTAGAGAACAGTCCAGCCCTTTCTAAAATGCCCTACAAGCAGCCTTACATCATATACAGTGAACTTACCATAGTGAGAACAATGAGAATGAATGGAATGGGATAAAGTTTTGAAACTGGCTGCCTTTTCTTTCTTTCCATCAAAAGAAATGAAGAGCTGGTCTGAATCTCTAAAACCAGTAGTTCTGTCAATGTAGTATCTGAGGTTTTTGTGAACATCCAGAATGTGCAGGATTCTCTCTCTCCTGTTTTTAAGTTCGGGGGAAGAACACAGGGAGATGAATACATTGGCTCAAAGTAAATTCTAAGATGACTTTTGGAATAAAGGCTGGATTCGTTTTTAAAGTTACCCTGACTGTATGAAATATGTGAAAGGGTCGGTTTACCACTAAAGCTTGCATCTCAGATGCCTGCCTAGACAGTGTCAGAGCAGCAAATAAAACAGTTTTCCAAGTTAAAAATTTCAAGTAACCTTGATGATTGGTTTGTTGATAGGGTGTTAAAGTAAGCTTTTCTAGGACATAGTTAAGATCCCAAGAAGGAGCCCCTGTTTTTTTTGTTGAACAAAAATGCAAAACTCATTTCAGAACTTGTTTAACCTGGATTAAGGAAGAAATGGGGTGACTATGGGCAGACATCTAGACATGACTTAAAGATTAATTTTTATAGAAGCCTAAGAAAGGCTTGAAATGATCAAATCACACAGATAATGGAGACCCAGAGGTGCCACTACCTTGTTTGGATCCTGGTTCTTTTTGAGGCACCAACTGGAAAATCTCTTCCATCAGGCTACATAAGATTTCCTAGTAGTAGGTTTCCAGGCCTCTGTCTTCAGAAAAGTGGTCCTAAGAGGGATCAAAATTCTAGCATCTAAGGAGTCCACTGAAGATTCTGCAGGCAGGGGTGGATCGGATGAGTGATTCCCTTGTCCTGTGTGAGTAGATCCATCTTGTAGGGAAGAATCTGGTAACTGTTCTTTGCCATTTTCATGAGTAGGGAGAACCAATGTTGTCTAGACTGCAAGGGAATTATCAATATGACTTTTGGAGAGTCCTTTGGGATCTTTAAAAGCACTATGGTTATCAGAGGAAAGGATGGAACATTCCTGTCCATGGGAAGGAAAAGGCATCTGCCTTCAAGGCCTTTCTGCAAGGTGTGACAGATGTGTGTTATGAATAAAGGCAAACTCATCTATTTGTGGGATTTCCAAAGGTGGATTATTTCCTGGAAGACCCCTGGGTTTAACTTCCATTCATGGGAGCCTTTCTTGGATAAGCTTAGTTTGTCTGCAACATTGTTTTGCTGTGACAGAATCTAAGTAGCCTGAAGGAGTAAACAATGTTGTGTTGCAAGTTCCCAGGTCATCATGGCTAGTCCAAGCAGAGAGTAGGACCTAGTTTCTCCCTTGTTTGTTTTTATACCACACCACTGAACTGTATTTTGTAATTACCTGAAGTGGTTCTGGAGTCCACAAATGGTTTAAGGTCAAAGCCATCATTTCTTTGAAATGTATGTTTCTTTCTTGGCACAATAGTCTCAAAAACCTGTACTTTGATTCCCTGAGATATCACCCCCAAGCAAAGTCTGATGCACTGTGGCTGCAGACTGGGATGGGGATGAAGAGGAGATTGAAAGACTTGGATTCAGCAAAGTTTGTTCTGTCCACCATAATAGTTTTTTCCTGACAAACTGAGGCACTAGAATATTGAAAGATAAAGGGTGTTGATGCTGAATCCATACTGATTTGAGAAACTGCTGAATTTTCCTCATGTGTAATCTATCTAGAGGAATCGTCAGGATAGTGGAATCTGTAATACCAAAACTGCAGAGACTGGCTGTGATAAAAATTGTCTTAGGAAGATAAGCCATCATTAGAGATGTGTCTAGCATTCAACCTAAAATGGAATTCTTTGAGAAAGAATAAGGGATGACTTATCCAGACTGAGATGAAAACCCAGGTTTTGAGACAGATTTATAACAAATATCAGAGACTCCTAACATTTCTGAAAACAGTCTGCAAAAATAAGGCCATCATTTAAATATGGGAAAACGAGAATGCCCTTAAGTCTGCAAAAAGCAGTTTACTGGTGCTAGACATTTTGGGAATATCCTTGGGGTCGCAGAAAGACCAAAGGGTAATGAAAAGAATTGAAATGTGAACCAGAAACAGAAAACCTTAAAAAGTGACTGAAGTTTTAAAGAATATTTGGTGACCTGAGTTACAGAAGTGAGCATACTGACCTGGGAGGATTTAAATGTCTCATGATGGGAAACCTGCAAGCACCTTCTTTATGTCAGCAAAGGAAGCAGATACTTTGCCATTTGAGACTGACAGTTGGCAGTCCTTAAAGCATGGGTTGAGGACTTGTAAACTTTCTTCCCAAATTTGTCCAAAGCTCTTCCATCCTTACCAGAAAGCAGAAGATTACTAGCAATAAGTTGTTTATAATTAGCATCCTTAGTGAAGGAAATTGTACACGGATCAGCCACAGGGATGTGGAAAGTACAGTTGTGTACTTACCATAAATGTAGATGTTCTAGTATATTCACTGTTGCAGTCATTACAATTGGGTTATCCTGCTGGCAGGCTATCCGCAGTCGGCCTGAATTCCAAAGTCTAGGTCCAGTGTCGGTTGCTTTCGCCTCCTCCCTGACGTCAGTGCGCCAGGGGTATAAAAGATGCAGCCGATGCCATTTTCTTCAGTTTTTCTTGCCCCAGATGTCAGGTGCCCCCAAAAGGGTAGGCTAAAAATATGTCAATAAAGCATGCATGCACCAAGGTAAAATTTTCCTTCATCTACAAGCAAATACACCACATAGGTTGTATAGAATAGAGAAGTACAGATAAGTTCCAGCAAAGATAAGGGGGATGGTGGGAGGGTAACCTGGACTGCAACAGTGAATACACTCGAACATCTACATTTATGGTAAGTACACAACTGTACTATGTTCATCGTGTTTCACTGTTGCAGTCATTACAATTGAGTTGAATCCCAAAGCTAAGGTTGGGAGGCTGGAGCTAAATAGGATTAGGAGCGGCTATGAGGCCCTGCAGAACTGCAGTGGCAAAGCCTACCCTGGATTTAGAGTAGAGTGGTAAGTGATAGTGCTTTGTAAAAGTGTGCATTGAACTCCAGGTTGCAGCCTCTAAAATGTCTTTGGTTGGTACTCCTCTGAGAAGGCTGCTGAAGTGGCTGCTGCTCTGGTTGAATGTGGCCTAATGGCCTTAGGCACTGATTTGCCATGTTGTGAATAGCAGAAACAAATGCAGTGGCCTATCCACTTTGAAATAGTCTGCTTTGAGATAGCCTTTCCTTGTAATCCTGCAGCATATGCCACTAGTTAATTGCTCAGTCTTTCTGAAAGCTTTGGTTCTGTCCAAGTAGAAGCGCAGCTGTCTGCGTATGTCTAAAGAACGCAGAAGTCTCTCACCCTTATTCTGTGGGTTTGGGTAAAAGGTAGTCAAATGAATAGTTTGGTTAAGGGCCACACTGGACACTACCTTAGGCATAAATGTCGGGTTTGTCCTCAGAGAAACCTTATCTGGATGGAAAATGATAAAAGTTTCCACAGCCATGAGTGCCTGTAGCTCTGAGACTCATCTTGCAGAGGTTATTGCTAGGAGCAGAGCTGTTTTCCATGATAAAAATTTTATATCAGCTGTATTGGCTGGCTCAAAAGGAGGCAGGGTGAGTTTTTCCAAGACATAATTGAGGTCCCATGCGGGTATTGGTGATCTCCTTGGAGGCCTTAAGTTTTTGTCTCCTCTGAGGTACTGCCTTAATAAAGGATGAGAAAAAATAGGTGGCTCTGTATTGTAATGAGCTGAAATGGCAGAGGCATGACTCTTAATTGATGAAAAGGATAGGCCTTTGTCCAGCATCTCAGTTAAATACTGCAAAATCTGAGGAATATTTGGTACAGTCGTGTCAAATCTTTGTGCTTGGTTCCAAGCACAGAATCTCTTCCATTTTTCAGCATAAGATTTTCTGGTACTAGGCCTCCTGGCCTCCAAAATAACATCCATCACCGCTTTAGAGAGAGGTATGTTTTGAATGACTACATTATCCGCCATGCTGCCAGATTTAAGGTCTTGAGTTGGCTGTGCAGGATCTGATTGTTGTGTTGGGACAGTAAGTGAGGAATTTGAGGTAATGTCCAGGCTGGGTATTGAGACAAGTTCCTTAGGACTGGGTGCCAGTCTGGGGCAATCAGTATCATTTTTGGCTTCTCTTGTCTGAATTTTAGGAGTACCTCGGGGAGGAGAGGCAGTGGAGGAAAGGCATATACTGTTAAGTTTTTCCAGCTGAAAGATAGAGCATCCACTTTTCATGCTTGCGTGTGATAAGTCCTTGTGCAGAATCTCTGTAGTTGGCAGTTGTGAGGGGAGGCAAATAGATCTATGTCCGGGCATCCCCAATTCCTTGTTATCATGCTGAAGACTTGCGGATCCAATTTCCACTCGTGGGGATCCATGAGGTTTCTGCTTAGTTCGTCTGCTAGAGTATTTATCTTTCCTGGCAGGAATTGTGCCTGCAGATGTACTTGGTAAGTCAATGCTGTGTCCCACAAAGTCATGGCTAGTCTGCATAGGGGGTAGGAATGAGTGCCTCCCTGCTTGTTTATGTACCACATGACTGTAGTATTGTCCGTCTTTATCAGTAGTTGTCCCAGATGAAGTAGATCCTTGAAGGCTGTCAGGGCATTCTGAACAGCTAGCATCTCTTTTTGGTTGATATGTAGATGCATTTGGTTGCGGACCGTGTGCCCTGAATACATCTTCCCGCCATGTGGGCCCCCCAGGCATAATCTGATGCATCTGTTGTTAATATCTGCCTGGCTGTGGGTAAAGCGAATGGCTGCCCCTTGTTGTGGTGACAGGCCTTTGCCCACCATCGAAACTCCTGTTGCAGGCAGGGAATGAGGGTAATTATTGTTTCCAGGCTGTGGCAATGTTGAGTCCAAACACTTTTTAGATACCGTTGAAGTTTCCTCATATGCAGTCTTGCATATGGAATTAGCAGAATGCAGGATGCCATGAAGCCCAAAGCCTGCAGAATTTTTCTTGCAGATAACTGGGTCTTTGTTGCCAACACTTTGAAATAAGTAGTCAGTTGCCTTTGTTTGTCTGGTGTGAGATAGGCCATCTGGGTAGTTGTATTTAAGCTTGCACCCAGGAATATTATCTCTTGAGAGGGTACTAGTTTTGATTTCTTTTCGTTTACTGTGTATCCTAGGCATGTTAGTAATATTTTTACAAACACCAGATGCTGTAGTAGAACGTCCTTGTTCTCTACTTGAATAAGGCAGTTGTCCAAGTAAGGATATATTTGTATTCCTCTTTGTCTGCAAAATGCAATTACGGGAGCCAGGCATTTTGGGAAGACCCTGGGCGCAGTAGATAAGCCAAAGGGCAGTGCAGAGAATTGGTAGTGCATTGAGCCAGCTATGAATCTGAAGTATCTTCTGCATGATATCTGATTGGGACATGCAGGTATGCCTCTTTTAGGTCTAAAGTCACAAGCCAAGCCTTCTTGCCCAACATGGGCAGAAGCTGCTGCAGAGTCAACATTTTGAATCTTGGAATATCCAGATATGTGTTTAGAATAGATAGGTCTGGTATTGATCTCCAGGCTTTGTCCTTTCTGGGCACCAAGAACAATCTTGAGTAAAATCCTTGTCCCTGCTCTTGCTGTGGTACTTGCTGAATGGCCCTCATGTCCATGAGGGATGACACTTGTTTTTGTGCCTCTTCCCATTGATGTTTTGGCAGGTCTGGCAAACCATTTGCCCTTGGCAGGGTGTGAAAGTGAAACCTGTAGCCTTGTGACACTATATCCAAGACCCATTTGTCCTGGGTTATTACGTGCCAATTTTGAGAAAAAAGTGTTAGTTTTCCCGCTAAAGGTGCTGCCAAAAGATAACTGCTTGGCACAGGCAAGGGGAAGTCACTGGGACTGTTTCCTGTATGGCTGTGATTTGTCTTCTCTGCTTTTGGAGGTAGAAGTACCCCATTGTTTAGACCTGTATGAGCCTTGGGGCTGGGATCTGCCTCTCTAGGGCATCTGTATCTGCCTCTTTGTGGCCTGTCTGACACTGGAAAGGACCAAGTCTTTGTAGGCCTGTGCCTGCTAAATCTTGGAGGCTGTACCTGTAAGAAATCCTTGACTGTTTGCATAGATTTAGCTTTGTCCTCCATTTTCTTCAACACCTCTTCTGCTTTAACACCAAACAAGGTATCATGCTGTAATGGAGCATCTAATCATTTTGCTTTAACATGATCAGGTAGATTCTGTTCCTTTAACCAAGCATGCCTCCTAATGACAGAACCCGTAACAGCGGCCCTGCAGGAGGCCTCCAGACAATCAAAACCACATTGCAAAGTATGCTTTCCCACTTGCTCAGCTGCATGCAATAAATCCTGCATTTCTTTGTTTTCTGCACATTCAGAATTTATCAGCATTTTCTGTTTAAGCAGTGACATAATATATTGCTGATATTTAAGCATATAAAACTGACAATTTAAAGCCCTTATAGCCAAGGTAGCAGAAGTGTAAATCTTTTTTCCCCATCTGTCCAGTGCCCTAGAATCCCTGTCAGAGGGGGTGGGTTTTTTTGCAGTGGAAGCCTTGACCCCTTTGGGACCCTGAGAGATGGTTTCTGGGTCAGCAGCAGGGTTCTTAAAAATAAATTTATGTGAATCAGGAACTCTGTAGTATCTGTCTGGCTTAACAGGAGCTGGAGGTAAAGAGTCAGGAGTCAGACTGGACTCTGAAAATACATCTGCAATGTCTAACACAGGTGGAATAGCAAGGGGCCTGTGCTGATGTAGTAAAAGGAAGTTTCTGAGCCTTTTCTTAGATTCTGAATAATCTTGGCTCTCCCAGTGGAAATGCTCCCTCATGGTATGCAGAGTTTGCCCAAAAGAGTAATCCTCAGGAGGAGAGGCTGAAGGGATAGATTCTTCAGCATCAGAATCATCATAGGGAGGAAGACAGTATTCCTGATCAGATGAGGAATCAGAAGAAATGGAAACCTGATCTGAAGATTCATATTCTGTCTCTTGCCTAGGCCTCTTATCAGGAGGGGGATGAGAACCCCTGATCAAAGTAATTGGGTCTTCAGCCATTTTGAGCATCTGTTTTTCAGGCATGGAGGCCTGTCCATGGGGCTGTTGTACTTGCTTCTTTGTCTTTAGAGATGCTTTATTCTTTGCCTTTGAAGCTGCAGTCATTTTAACATATAACTGTGTAGACCTGAAAACACCCTCAGTAGCCGATGCCTGCTCAGCGGCTCCGGACCCATCTGAAGGAATAGTTTCCGAGGTTCCAATACCTTGAGTTTCCAGCGGCCTAGTTGGCTCCACTTGGGAGTCGGAAGCGGCCTGCGGCTCTAAAGTAGCGGGCGTCAGGGGCTGCGAAAGCACCTCACTGAGAACCGGCAAACCGGCGATTGGCTTAGAAGAAGCCTCGTCATCAGTTTTGGACCTCGGATGCCTGTCCTTTTCTTTGCGTTTCTTTTGAATTGCGGTAGTCGGATGGCTATCCGACAACATCGTGTAATTAAATCTTCTGCCAAAATAGTGAAATGCAAAATCGTACCCACGCTTAATAGTGCGTTGGTTAAATCTAGCACAAAACTGACAAGTAGCAACATGTGATCAGGGCCTAGGCAAGGAATACAGCAAGAATGGAAGTCCTTATGAGGTATTTGCTTCCCACAAGAAATACAATTATTAACTTTTTCTGACATCGGTCTGGAGCAAGAAAAAAAAGTTTCCCCGACGGGGTACTTAGCTTTTAATGAAGACTTTGGATCTGAAATTCGAACACGAAAATCTCAGGAGTCGGCCGACCGGCACTTGCGAACTGCTTTTGCTTCGGGCACCACGCGGCAAGAAAGAATGAAGAAAATGGCATCGGCTGCATCTTTTATACCCCTGGCGCACTGACGTCAGGGCGGAGGCGACAGCAACAGACGCCAGACCTAGACTTTGGAATTCAGGCCGACTGCAGGTAGCCTGCTAGCAGGATAACCCAATTGTAATGACTGCAACAGTGAAACACGATGAACATCAGGAACTTATGAGTCTGTGACATGTTATAAATTTGGCCAGGTTTCTTGTGTGCAGGTAGCTGACTATCAGGTGAAGTACATGCTACATTACAGGTGTCTTCAAAGCATGTATTACAGGAGAAATGGCCCAAGGCTTAAGGGTCTCAAGCTGTTAAAGATCATAGTATCTTGTTTGGGTCTCAGAAATCTCAGGCTTCTCTTTTTCTTCCCATTGGACGAGGGCCACCATTCTGTTAATGGTGTCTGAAAATTAAATTTCAAATACTGGAGAATCTGAAGAAGTATTTTGTTTAAACTCTGACTGTAAGGGAAGTTCACAAGGGTGGACCACCAACTGCCTCCTGAAAATGCAGACCTATTAGTTTGACTAGTCTAATATGCAAAACCATGGAAAGAATTATCATGGAAATGATCAACAAAGAGACAGGCAACCTTCAGACAATGGACCCAATCCAGTTTGGCTTTTTCAAGGGATGGTCATGGCTTTTAAACCTGTTGGATTTCTACTTCTTTGAGAAGGTCACCACGGCAATGGATGAGGGGAAAACTGTGCGTACCACCTATCTGGACCCTACAAAGGCATTTGATAAAATACCCCAAGTAACCACATGTTGTGCTGGAGGACACACAAATCTGGGAAATAATAAAAACAAAACTCAAAATAATTGCACCGAAGACATTAGTACTAAGTGCTGCTCAGGTTCCCACTCTTCTGACCTGTTAACAGCTCTACAAATTATACCAACTAGTACAGTTACCTACACACAAACTTATTAAAACTAATATACACAGCCTTCAGGACCAAATTCTTCTGGCTCATCAAAATAACTTGAAACAATAAGTGTTATGGCCATTGCACTTAGCAACCATTACTCCACATTTGCAATAGTGAACAATTGTGCAATCCCTAATCAACATAAATGACTACAAGTTAGGATCATGGAAAACCTGAATGAAGACTACTTAGACTGGCTCACTTCTGCCATAGACTGGCATTGCCTAATCCAGTCACTCACTCAGTGTAGACAAAGCAGTAAATCAGAAAACTAAATCCAGAAAAAATGCTTCCCAAAGTACAGTTGTGTACCTACCATAAATGTAGATGTTCGAGTGTATTCACTGTTGCAATCATTACACTTGGGTCATCCTGCTGGCAGGCGACCCACAGTCGGCCTGAGTTCCAAAGTCTTAGTCCAGCGTCGGTTGCTGTCACTTCTTCCCTGACGTCAGTGCGCCAGGGGTATAAAAGTTGCAACCGATGCCATTTTCTTCAGTTTTTCTTGCCCCAGATATGAAGGCTGAAAAGATAAAAATATGCCAAACAACCATGCATATATTACTATAAACATTTCCTTCATCTAAAAGCAAATACACCACATAGGTTTTATAGAGTTGAGAAGTACAGAATAGTCCCAGCAAAGAGGGGGATGGAGGGTGGGTAACCTGGACTGCAACAGTGAATACACTCGAACATCTACATTTATGGTAGGTACACAACTGTACTATGTTCATCGTGTTTCACTGTTGCAGTATTTACACTTGGGTACAATCCCAAAGCTTAGGCAGGGTGGCTGGGTCTAGATTGGATTTGGCGAGGCTAACAAGCCCTGCAGAACTGCAGTGGCAAAGCCTGCTCTGGATTTGGAGTAGAGAGGTAGGTGGTAGTGCTTGGTAAAAGTGTGCACTGAGCTCCAGGTTGCAGCTTCTAATATGTCTTTGGTTGGTACTCCTCTGAGGAAAGCTGCTGAAGTGGCTGCTGCTCTGGTAGAATGAGGCCTAATGCCCTTAGGCACAGATTTGCCATGTTGTGCATAACGGAAGCGGATGCAGTGTCCTATCCATTTGGAGATTGTCTGCTTTGTAATAGGCTTTCCTTGTGATCCTGCAGCATATGCTAGAAACTGTTGCTCAGTCTTTCTGAAAGCTTTTGTTTTGTCCAAGTAAAATCATAGCTGCCTGTGTATATCCAAAGCATGCAGAAGTCTCTCCCCTTTATTCTGGGGAATTGGGTAGAAAGTAGGTAAATGAATGGTTTGGTTTAAGGCCACATTGGAGACCACTTTTGGCATGAATGTTGGGTTTGTTCTAAGAGAAACCCTGTCTTGATGAAAAATGAGGAAAGGTTCCACAGCCATCAATGCCTGTAACTCTGAGACTCTTCGTGCTGAAGTTATTGCTAGGAGCAGAGCAGTTTTCCATGACAAGAATTTAAGGTCAGCTGTGCTGGCTGGTTCAAATGGAGGCAGTGATAGTTTTTCTAAAACAAAATTGAGGTCCCAAGTAGGTACTGGTGCTCTCCTAGGGGGTCTTATATTCTTTGCCCCTCTGAGGTACTGTTGTATTAGAGTGTGTGAAAAAATAGGAGAATCCGCATTGTAATGAGCTGAAACGGCAGAGGCAAGGATTTTAATAGATGAAAAAGATAGGCCTTTGTCCAACATCTCAGTCAAGTATTGCAAAATCTGAAGTATATTAGGGACCAGTGGGTCGAGCCCTTGTGCCTGGTTCCAAGCACAGAATCTCTTCCATTTTTCTGCATAAGATTTCCTAGTGCTGGGCCTCCTGGCTTCCAAAATTACATCCATAACAGCTTTAGAGAGAGATGCAGTCTAAGTGGCTACATTATCTGCCATGCTGCCAGGTTTAAGGTTCTGAGTTGACTGTGCAGAATCTGATTGTTTTGCTGTGTCAGAAGATGAGGGATTTGAGGTAGAGGCCAAGGTGGGCCTTGGGACAAAGTCTTTAGGATTGGGAACCAGTGCTGGCGTGGCCAGTCTGGTGCAATCAGGATCATTTTTGGCCTCTCTTGTCTGACTTTTAGAAGCACCTTGGTGAGAAGAGGTGTCGGAGGGAAGGCATAGACTGTCAGGTTTTTCCAGATGAATGATAGAGCATCCACTTTCCATGCTTGAGAGTGAAAATTTCAGTATTTGGCAATTGTGAGGGGAGGCAAAAAGATCTATGTCTGGGCGTCTCCATTCCCTTGTTATCATGTTGAACACTTGTGGATTTAGCTTCCATTTGTGAGGATCCATGAGATTTCTGCTTAGTTCGTCTGCCAGTGTATTTTTTGTTCCTGGCAGGAATTGTGCTTGCAGATGTACCTGGTAGGTCAGTGCTGTGTTCCACAAAGTCATGGCTTGTCTGCATAGGGGGTAGGAATGTGTGCCCCCTTGCTTGTTTATGTACCACATAACTGTGGTATTGTCCATCTTTATTAATAGTTGTCCTGAATGTATTAGGTCCTTGAAGGCTGTCAGGGCATTCTGTACAGCTAGCATCTCTTTTTGATTGATGTGAAGATGCATTTGTTCCTTGGGCCACGTGCCCTGAATACATTTTTCTGCCATGTGTGCCCCCCAGGCATAATCTGATGCATCCGTTGTTATTGTCTGCCTGGCTGTAGGTAAGGTGAAAGGCTGTCCCTTGTTGTGGTGACAGGCCTGGGATCACCATCGAAACTCCTGTTGTAGGCAGGAGATCAAGGTTATGATTGTCTCTAGGCTGTGACGATGCTGAGTCCAAACACTTTTTAGATACCATTGTAGTTTCCTCATATGCAGTTTTGCATATGGAATTAGTAGAATGCAGGATGCCATGAAACCCAGGGCCTGCAGAATTTTTCTTGCAGGGAGCTGGGTCTTTGTTGCCATCATTTGAAAATAATGAGTCAGTTGCCTTTGTTTGTCTGGTGTGAGATAAGCCATCTGGGCAGTTGTATTTAAGCTTGCACCCAGGAATATTATCTCTTGAGAGGGCACTAGTTTTGATTTCTTTTCATTTACTGTGTACCCTAGGCAAATTAGCAATCTTTTTACAAATGCCAGGTGCTTTAGAAGAATGTCCTTGCTCTCTGCTTGAATAAGGCAGTCGTCCAAGTAGGGATATATTTGAATTCCTTTTTGTCTGCAAAATGCAATTACTGGTGCCAGGCATTTTGTGAAGACCCTGGGTGCAGTAGATAAGCCAAAGGGCAGTGCAGAGAATTGGTAATGCATTGAGCCTGCTATAAATCTGAGGTATCTTCTGCACGATTGTCTGATTGGGACGTGCAGGTATGCCTCCTTGAGATCCAAAGTAACTAGCCAAGCCTCCTTGCCCAGCATGGGCAGAAGTTGTTGTAGTGTTAACATTTTGAATTTTGGAACATCCAGGAAAGTATTTAGGATTGACAGGTCCAGTATTGGTCTCCAGGCTTTGTCTTTTCTGGGTACTAAGAAAAGTCTTGAGTAAAATCCTTGTCCCTGTTCTTTTTGTGGAACATTTTGAATAGCTCCCATATCCATAAGAGCAGCAATCTGTTTTTGTGCCTCTGCCCATTGGTTTTGTGGCAGGTTTGGCATACCTTTTAGTTTTGGAAGCGTGTGAAAGTGGAACCTGTACCCCTGAGAAACTATATTCAGCACCCACTGGTCTTGGGTGATCATGTGCCAATTTTTTGAGAAAAGTGCTAGCTTTCCCACTGGGGGAGCTGTCAACTGGTAAGAGCATGGCATTTGCAGAGGGAAGTCATTGTGACTGTTTCCTATAAGGTTGTGATTTGTCTTCTCCTCCTTTGGGGGCTGAAGCACCCCATTGTTTAGGTCTGTAGGAGCCTTGGGGTTGAGATCTGCCTCTTGGGCGTCTGTATCTGCCTCTTTGTGGCCTGTCTGACACTGGAAAAGACCAATTTTTTGAAGGCCAGTTTCTGCTAAATCTAGGTGGTTGAACCTGTAAGAAATCTTTCACCATTTGCATAGACTTTGCTTTATCCTCCATTTTCTTTAACACCTCTTCTGCATAACACCAAACAAAGTATCATGCTGTAGTGGAGCATCCAATAATTTTACTTTAACATGGTCAGGTAAACTTTGTTCTTTCAACCAAGCATGCCTTCGAATAACTGAGCCTGTAACTGCGGCTCTACAAGAAGCCTCTAATGAATCAAAACCACATTGCAGAGTATGCTTTCCCACTTGTTCAACTGCATGCAATAAATCCTGCATTTCTTTACTGTCAGGACTTTTTATATTTGTAACCATTTTCTGCTTTAACAATGACGAGATACTGTTGATATTTAAGCATGTGAAACTGACAGTTTAAAGCTATTACGTTCCCCCATCTGTCCAGAGCTCTGGAATCCCTATCTGAGGGGACAGGATTTTTTGCAGTGGAAGCTTTAACCCCTTTAAGACCCTGAGAAATTGTTTCTGGGTCTGCAACGGGGTTTTTGTAAAGAAATTTATGAGAGTCAGGGACTCTGTAGTACCTGTCTGGCTTTACTGGTGCAGGGGGTAAAGAATCTGGAGACAAGACTGGATTCAGAAAAAACATAATCTACAATATTAAGCACAGGGAGGATAGCCAGGGGCCTGTGCTGAGGCAATAAAAGGAAATCTCTGAGCCTTTTTTGGATTCTGAGTAATCCTGGCTCTCCCAATGAAAATGCTCCCTCATGGTGTGCAGGGTTTCCCCAAAAGAATAATCCTCAGGCTGTGAGGCTGAAGGAATGTACTCTTCAGCATCAGAGTCCTCATAGGGAGGGAGAGAATAGCCCTGATCAGAAGAAGAATCAGAGGAAATGGAAACCTGATCAGAGGAATCATAATCAGTGCCTTGCCTAGGCCTTTTGTCAGGAGGGGATGGGAGCCCCTGATTAAAGTAATAAGGTCTTCGGCCATTTTAAACATCTGTTTCTTTGGCATGGATGACTGCTCTGGAGAATGCTGCACTTGTTTCCTTGTCTTTATTTGACTTTGCCTTTGCTGCTGTCGTAGCCTTAATTGTAAGCTGTGAAGGTCTGAAGACGCCCTCAGAAGCCGGTGCCTGCTCAGCGGCTCCGGACCCATCTGAGGGTATAGTTTCCGTAAGCCCAATATCTTGAGTATCCACAGGCCTTGGGGCCTCCACGTGGCTGTCGGTTACGGCCTGTGGCTCTGAGGTAGCGGGTGTCAGGGGCTGCGAAAGCACCTCACTGAGCACCGGCGAACCGGCAACTGGCCTAGAAGAGGCTTCGTCGTCGGTTTTGGACCTCGGATGCCTGTCTTTTTCTTTGTCTTTGCGTTTTTTATACATTCCGGTCGTCGGTTGTTCCGATGGCATTATATAATTAAATCTTCGTCCAAAATAATGTAAAGCAAAATCAAACCGATGTTTAATAGTGCGTTTATTGAATCTAGCACAAAACCGACAACTAGTAACGTCTTGATCAGGGCCTAGGCAAGGAATGCAGTAAGATTGAAAGTCCTTATGAGGTATTTGCTTCCCACAAGAAATACAATTAACTTTTACTGACATCGGTCTGGAGCAAGAAAAAGTTTCCCCAATGGGGTACTTAGCTTTATTGAAGACTTCGGTTCTGAAATTCAACTTTGAAAATCTCAGGAGTCGGCCGACCGACACTTGTGAACTGCTTTTGCTTCAGGCACCGCGCGGCAAGAAAGACTGGAGAAAATGGCGTCAGTTGCAACTTTTATACCCCTGGCGCACTGACGTCAGGGAAGAAGCGACAGCAACCGACGCCGGACCAAGACTTTGGAACTTGGCCAGACTGCGGGTCGCCTGCCAGCAGGATAACCCAAGTGTAATGACTGCAACAGTGAAACACGATGAACATCACATTTTAAGCTGTCATGACTGAACAAATCCCTGTCCGCTTACTTAAAAAAGTAGATCCAAGCTTTACTAAGCAACTATAAAATGTTCAGAAACAGAGACAGAAGACCAATTAAAGAACACAAAAATAAAGCTTTGATCAATTTCACTACTGGCAAAATCAGTTAAAATCCTATTGAAGTAGTCTCTTGCAACCGAGAAATGGATCAACTGCCTCCCCACCACCAACAGCGGAATTATTAAAAAAAAACCTTTGTGAAAATGCTGTCCCATTTGCTAAAGGAAATTTTCCTACCAATTCTTATGCTTTCAGGATGACAACTGATTCTATCTTAAAAGAACTAAGTATTTACATTGTAAAGAAATTACTAAAATAAAAAATAAACAGTCTGGGTCAACTGGATTTAATGGCTTATCCACAAAACTCATTAAACTGGCACCACATTCATTAACTAGCCTCGTAACTCTCATATCAATAGTAGCAATCAGGAAAACATCTTACTTCCTTTATGGAATGAGGCACATATTATCCCTCTTCACAAAGGAGGAACTAAAACGGACCCAAAGACTTTCCAACACAACTGAACCAAAGACCTTTTCACCCCAGCTGCCATTTTACATGCAGTTTTCAAGACCTTAGAACACGCAGATCATCAACAATGCTCTGCACTCATGGAAGAATAGAAGATCCTAAAAAACTCCCAGCACAGTCTCTACAAAGAAATATCACTCAGTGCATCACTACTGTCCCTTAAAGAAACTCTGAAGGAAAATCTGAAAGCACTGAATGGCTCCAGACTTACTTAACAAATAGAAAATTCAGAGTAAAATACTGTATAGCCTCTCCACAGAAGCATATAAGTAATACAGTGTACCACAGTAATAGATACTGGGCCCCTTCCTATTTAATGGATACATTAACACATTACCTGAACATTGCATTTAGCTGTCCATGATCCAATACACCAATGACATATCTCTCTCAACCTCTAGGTGCAAGAAGTCTAGGAAAAGCCAAAAATAATGGGGGAGAAAGGCCCAAAATCAGGGACAAATTTTAAATATCATTCTTATCAATTTACAAAGTTGCTGGAATAACAGGTTGTGTTAGTGTGCATTTTTTCTGAAGGATATGAAGTATGAAACTCAAATATGTCATTACTTAGTGACTTCAATCCTCAACAATTTGCCAGAAAAACATAAATATTATGAAGAACAGAACAAAAATTTGAGGCAAAAATGTGGACATTCTGCAAAAATTGAGTCATTTGAGAGGTATGGGTTTTGTGTTACATGCAGTTTATGAATGATTTGAAGTCTGAAACTCAAATGTATCTCATTACTTAGTGACTTGACTCCTCAATGATTTGACAGACAACTACGAAATGTATGAGGTACAGGCAAAATCTGGACATACTGCGAAAATCTGGACAGTTGAATGGTATGGCTAATGATACTACTTTACTCTGCTGTGGTGTCAACCACAAATAACCTGAAAAAGAACTGCAGGAAGGCCTCTCAGTTCTTGAATCCTTTTCCCATTTCTGCCAACGCAGTCTCCCTGAAGTAGCACTCATTTAAAAATAAACTTCATTATATCTCCCTAATCAATGCCTATAAATTACTCCACCGTACAAACTCATCAACTACCTTTAACTTCATTGACTCATGCCACCTGATAGAAATTTCTATTCAGGCAACAATCTACTCATTAAAATCTCATAAAGCCACAATTCATATGAAAATGCACCGTCAAGAAATTCTCTGGGGGTTGCATTGAACAACCTACCCTCAATCATAAATCATATGAGCAGCATTCAAGAAGCTCTCACTAACCATTACATTAATGAGGTAAGCTGCAGCTGTTTTTCCTTTATCCCCATTGCAGTACAGCATCCAGTGATGCAACACTTTTTTTTCTTGTTTGGACCGAAATCTCTTAATGCCGACTATTGTGTTTGCAAAATCATTGTACAGTGGGTCGCAGAATTTGCCTTTTCCTTGCTATTGTGTGATCTCTGACTTGGTATACATAACTAGCAGCAGGTAAAGGGAGTGTAGAGTGTTTTATTTATTTATTTTTAATTGTTCTTTAATTCAATCTTTTTAGATCAATGTTTATTTGTTCATATGAGCATTTGTGTTTCATTAGGTAATCATATACATACACATATGTGTGTGTGTGTCTTTGTGTGTGTGTGTGCATGTGTGTGTTAACCTGAACCAATAAATGCATGTTATTAATGCCAAAATTGCTCCTTCTTCAACGTTTGCTTTCTCCAACACATCATCATAATGCTTCACTCAGCAGATTATTCAAGTTGTTGCTACCTTCTTTTATACATTTCTAATTTTAACACTTAGTGTAGAGGACTAAAGCTTCCACAAAGTTCGCAGATGACTGCAAACTAGGAGCCATAATCGAAACTCCTAACGATGTGGACATCCTAAAAAAAGGGCCTCACTGAGACAGATGCCTGGTGTCAAAGCCATGGCCTCAAGCTCAATGCCAAAAAGTGCATTGTCACCCCCTTTGGTAAAATCTCTGTACCCATGAACTACCACATAGGCAGTAGTCTATGTAACACAGAAAGTGTGATAAGAAACCTTGGGACACAGGTGGACAGTAGTCTCTCCTTTGATAATCACATTGCCACAGTAGTCAGGAAATCCTTCTACGTGGCACACCTCATCACAAAAGGTTTCTCATCCAGGAAAAATGAGGTCATTGATCCCCTCTACTCATCACTCATTAGACCCATTATAGAGTACAATGCCCCTTTTGGTATGTACCTCACAAGACATCTACAACAGCAGGAAAGGCTGCAGAAATACCTCACAAAGATGATTACCAGCCTCAAACAGATGCCCTACACAGACCATCTCAAAAAACTCCAGCTTTACTCCGTTGCATATCGCCTACTCAGAGGTGATCTCTGCCTAACATACAAAGCTATGTCAAACCCAGAGCTGTTGGACATGCTCCACTTAAAGAAATCCCGATCCCTCTGAGCTACATGCTCTAGGGACCTAAACCTGGTCACCACAATAAACAGAACATGCTGGAGGGATAGATTCCTGTCCCAGAGACTCCCCATACTCTAGAACAAACTACCTATCTATATCAAGCAAAGCTCCTCATTAGCACTATTCATGAAAAATCTTGACAATTGGATGGGAAATAGGAAATTCACCCAGTGGATCACTTCTGTGGCTCTGCTCGACAGTGGCACAGGAAAATACTTTTCTTGGATGGCAATAGCCAGGGTACCTTTCTGGCTAGGCTTATATAGGCCCTAAGGCCAACAGCCTAGTACCTACCTATGAACTGTTAATGGGTTGCTTCCTGTGCTTTGGGTACAGGGTTTGATGCCTTCAACATTCATTTTTCTACTTTGTGACTTTAACCAACTCACTTAACCAGACAGTGCTCTTGGGTCACCCTTTAAAAGGGACAAAATGTGCCAAGTGGGTTTACCCAGTCAAAAATAGGTAAAATAAAAATAAAAAAAATATTGCCGAATCTTCCTCATTGTATATGTATATGTAAAAATTGATAAGTTAACAGAGTGCCTTGTTCACAAATTATCATCATTTGTATTTTTCCCTGAGTCTCCGCTGAAAATGGGCCATGACCCAGTCAGGCATCCCAGTCACCAAAACATAAATACACAAAGACTTGAGAACCTTCTGAGCAGCCTTCGTTTTCTTCCTGTGTTCATGTGGATTTTCAATGAGTGCTCAGGTTTACTCCCACATAACACACATTGTTCATATTGTTCATGAACTAGCATTCCCTTAAGTTGAATGTAAGATTGTATGCTACCAATAGGGAGTGAGTGAGTGAGTGAGTGAGTGAGTGAGTGAGTGAGTGAGTGTGAGTGGGTAAGTGGGTGAGTGAGAGCATCTTGCACTCCTTTCAGTTTTAGTTCCTCTGTCTGGCACCAATTAATATTTAAACTGTTCTTATTTGACTGGGGTGTTCCTTTTGTACATTTTTGAGTATTGCTGGCCCTTTATTGGAGTTTCTACAAGCAAATTTTTTGGTTTTGGAGTGATATTTTTCGCTTTTCATCTCTATTTTTGTTTGCTACCAATTAATAATAATAATAATAATAATAATAATAATAATAATACCTATTTGTTAATAAGGTAGGCCCACTGGACATTGAAGCAATGCTTGGCTAAGTTACTTTCTCAAAGTCACACTGTAGGCAAATAAGGGTAGAGTGAATCAAACCCTGCACTACAAGAACTACAGCTCACAACCTTAACCCTTGTGCCAAATGGCAGACAAGGTCCAGGACAAGCTGTCACATTCCTACAGTCCTGAAATGGGTTAAGTGTGTAACTACAGAATGAATGAAAGAAATAACTAATAGTATACTAGCAACTTTAAGAGACTACCCAGTAACTTGGCCACTCCTCACAAATGTCTACATAATTTATCCACAAGAATCAAAATACAATCAAAAGCTAATAACATTAAAAGTATCTTCCATGAAAAGAAAGGGAAAAATGTCTCGGATATAGGTGACATTCTTGATGCCTACAGAAATCACTATATGGAACATTTCCAAAAAGAAGATATACATATTGATCAATTAAATCTAGATGAAAAATATTCTAATATAAAAAAATACCAGAAAAATAAAAACTAGATCTGCAAGCACCCATATCCTTCAAAGAAATTACAGATACAATAAAAGAGGTTAAAAATAATAAAAGCTCCAGGTATAGATGGCATAATTATGGAAATATATAAACTTTTTCCTTCAGAGATATTATCCCTCTTCCATAAAACTCTATTTGAAATTCAGTCACAAGCTTTAATATCACCCTCTTGGAGATATTCCTTAATCATGCCAATCCTAAAGGAAAACAAATTCCCAAACCTCTGCACCTCATATAGACCTATATCATTCTTAAGTAATGACTATAAGATATTTATGACAATATTAACTAACAGAATGAAAATACCACTATCCAAAACAATAAATAATGATCAAACTGGATTTATATATCATAGACACACACGTAATAATATTAAAAGGATCATTTCTCTTACAGATTATGTTAATAAAGAAAATAAAGAAACACTCATAATTGGCTTAGATACAGAGAAAGCCTTTGATTCCCTAAATTGGGACTATTTATTCAAAATTCTGGTGTTGTTTGAATTTCCTCCTTCCTTTGTTCATCTATTAAAGAATACATATACAAATAATTTAGCGTACGTTAAGCTAGGTTCTTTTACCTCTGAATCTATACATATAACAAAGGGCACTAAACAAGGATGTCCCGTGTCACCAATTCTATTTGCTTTGGCTATTAAAATATTGGCTGATTCAATACGTAACAATACAAAAATCAAAGGAGTAGATGTTTATGAACAATACAATTCTAAATTAATGCTCTTTGCTGATGACATATTATTAACATTATCCAATACAAAAGAAACATTAGAAGAATTAGATATTTTAATTGACACATTTTACAGGACTTCAGGACTCCATTTCAATAAATCAAAATCAAAATTTTTATATTTAAATAAAAAAAATGCAGATGAAGGGGAATCACATTATAGGGAAACAAGAATCTACCTTAAAATATCTAGGAATTGGGTTATGCAAGGATAATAAAGAATTAGTCTCAAAAAACTACAATAATATCATCAATACAATTAAAATCTCTGGAAAAGTGGAACAAAATAATATTAACATTTGAAGATAGACTACAGTTAATAAAAATGGTTTTACTACCCAAGATTCTATATATAGCTATAGGATGCGTTTAAGGTGGAGGTGGGATTACATCAAGGATCAGCTCTGAGCCCTTTCTTATTTGCAATGGTGATGGACAGGTTGACAGATGAGATCAGACAGGAGTCCCCGTGGACTATGATGTTTGCAGATGACATTGTGATCTGTAGTGAGAGTAGGGAACAGGTAGAGGAGACCCTGGAGAGGTGGAGATATGCTCTAGAGAGAAGAGGAATGAAGGTCAGCAGGACTAAGACAGAATATATGTGTGTGAATGAGAGGGAGGATAGAGGAATGGTGAGGATGCAAGGAGTAGAGGTGACGAAGGTGGATGAGTTTAAATACTTGGGATAAACAGTTCAGAGTAATGGTGAGTGTGGAAGAGAGGTGAAGAAGAGAGTACAGGCAGGATGGAGTGGGTGGAGAAGAGTGTCAGGAGTGATTTGTAGCAGACGAGTACCAGTAAGAGTGAAAGGGAAGGTCTACAAGAGGGTAGTGAGACCAGCTATGTTATATGGGTTGGAGACAGTGGCATTGAAAAAAAGGCAGGAGTCAGAGCTTGACGTGGCAGAGTTGAAGATGTTAAGATTTACACGAGGTGTGACGAGGATGGACAGGAGTAGGAATAAGTATATTAGAGGGTCAGCCCAGGTTGGAAGGTTTGGAGAGAAAGCCAGAGAGGCAAGATTACGTTGGTTTGGACATGTGCTTAGGAGGGATGCAGAGTATATTGGGAAAAAGATGCTAAGTATGAAGCTGCCAGGTAACAGGAAAAGAGGAAGGCCTAAGATAAGGTTTACGGATGTGGTGAGAGAGGACATGCAGGTGGTTGGTGTGACAGAGCAATATATAGAGGACAGGAAGAAATGGAAACAGTTGATCTGCTGTGGCGACCCCTAACGGGAGCAGCCGAAAGAAGAAGAAGAAGATTCTATATATAGCTTTGGCAATACAACTATTACCAGAAAGGAATATACTTAAAGAAATAAACTCATAACAGACCATGGAAACAGGGAGGATTAAACTTTCCTGATATAGAAACATATATAAAAGCATCAATATCTAAAACAATCTCAGATTGGATAAGTCCAAATTATTCTGCAAACTGGAAATAATTACTAATTGTAGTATCATTAAATGAATTTGATTTACAAAAAGAAATTCAAATAACAGATAAAAACAATTTGCCATGGCACATATTATGCATTAGTACGCAATATAACATAATTAAGCCCACTAAAATTCATATGATTAATTATTACATTGACTCATTTAGGAAAATTATTAATGCAAATATAGATTTAAAAATTTGGTTTGATCTTTTAACACCATTCATAGTTACAAAGAGTTATCCACATAAAATATACAGAGAAATAATTAATTCCTGGGAACAGAAAGGATTTGTTTGTTGGTTTCAATGTATCAAAGAACTAAAAGTTCTGGATATGCAAACAATAGAAACAACATACAAAATTCCACAACAAGATTGGTTAACTATGCAAAGCATTCTAATGTATTTGCAAGATTTATGCATAATAATTAGTAATTCTTCATTTATAGAAATACTTAAACTTACGAAATACCTATATGAAATTATATATAATGATTATGACATGGGAAATAGTATTTTGAAATTTTACAAAATATTGATAAATTATAAAACAACACCCAAATCCTCACATTAGAAATATATAACAAAAGGACACTCATTACAGCTAACTGAAGAAATTAAATCAAATATTTTATTATTAATAAAACATACATCCTTTACACAACACTGGAAAGTTTTAATTGGAAATGCTTGCACAGAGCATTCTTAACTCCAGCTAGAATTACTAAAATTAATTCTTTCACAAAGGGAATATGTTGGAGGTATGAGCAAATACACAATACAGATTTGAATCACATTTTTTTGACTGTGTTAAAATTAAGCTATTTTGGAATGGTATTAAAAACTTTTTACAAGCTTTATTTAATGAATCGTTTAACTTATCTAAAGCTCTAGTATTATTAAATGTCTGCGAAGGTCTTCATTTGAATGAGTCAAATATGTATCTACTATGGACAATACTTGCAATCTCAAGGAAGTGTACAACAAGAAGATGGAATACAAGCACAATATCAACTTTGGAAGACTTCTACAGTCTACTGAAGACAACAGCATTGCTGGAAAATAAAATTAAAGAATTAAGGATTCATCCTAAGCCATTTATTAACACTCCATGGAAAAAAAGTCTTAAAACTTTACAATAACTGAACAGATGCACTCTGATAACTGGACTGTTATACCTATAAAGTAATTGTATATATTGAGCTCTGTTATAGTGTCAGGCTGATGTAAATAGTGTACATAGTTATTAAGATGTTATATACAAATACTATGGAATTTATTCAACTGTATTTGAAAAATAAAAAAATTTTGATGACAGAAACAACCCAGTTTCAGCCATATTCCCTGGATGAGGAGTTACTATCAAGGACATTAGTATAAAGATATTTTTGAAAAAGAACTGGTACCCCACCTCCTTCTTTTGTGGCAGGACGATTACCTCAGAGAGATGTGCAATGACCATTTAGTGGGTAACTACCACATGAATAAATGAATGCGTGAATAAATAAATTAATGAAATATCTAACAGCATGCTCATCAAACCAAACTGAAGGGACTACCCAGTTTCAGCCTTGTTCCCCGGATGAGGGGCTAACACCAAGGACATTAGCATAAAGATGTTTTTAAACAAGAACTAGGACACCACTTCCTTCTCTTGTGTCAGGGCAATTATATCAGAGAGGGGTATAACAGGCCGAGAGTGCACTTCCTGACTGACTGGAGCTAGGCTTCAGATATGGCTAGGGCATCAGGAGAGTCTATGAAAAGGCACACCTTGAACTCAACCAGATTAGGCAGAATACTACCTGTATAAAGATGGGGCACTTTTAATATAATATTTAATTTTAATGAACAGGATACAACCTGGGGAAGGGATGCTTTATATGAGAGGGAATAATACTTTGTTACACGCTATCATCCACAAGGAGAATCTCCACTAAAATATAGAAAAGACAGACTTTTTGAGAGTCTTGTCTGGGATCCTCAGGAAAGTACAGTTGTGTACACTCATCATAAATGTAGATGTTCAAGTGTATTCACTGTTGCAGTCATCACATTTGGGTTATCCCTGCCAGGGTAGCCCTCAGTTGGCCTGAATACTAGAGGCTCCAGGACTGACGTTAGGTCATCAGTGGTATAAAATAATGCAGCCAATGCCATTACATCCGTTTTTCTTGCTCTAACTGTCAGGAGCCCCCAAGAGAGAGCTAGGTTATGGTGGAAGAGCATCACCAGTAGAAAGTAAATATCAAAAATTCCTTGTAAGAGGAGAGAGAGAGAGAGAGAGACAAGGGGGGTGGAGGGAGGGAAACCAGGACTGCAGCAGTGAATACACTTGAACATCTACATTTATGGTAAGTGTAGACAACTGTACTATGTTCTTCGTGTTTCATGGTTGCAGTCATCACATTTGGGTTGATTCCCAAAGCTTTAGAAAAGGGTGGAGGCAGTCAAGAAGATTGGGGGCTGGCTACGATGCCCTGCAAGACTGCAGTGGCAAAGCCTGCCCTGGATTTGGAGAAGATAGGCAGGTAGTAATGCCTGGTGAAGGCATGAACAGATGTCCATGTTGCAGCCTACAGGATGTCCCTGGTGGGGACTCCTCTGAGGAAAGCTGCAGAAGTGGAGGTTGCTCTGGTAGAATGAGTCCTGACTCCCTTGGGGGGTGGTTTCCCATGCAGCTTGTATCAGAAATGGATGCAGTGTGCTATCCATTTGGAAATGATTTGTTTGGATATGGCCTTGCACTCTGCTCCTGTAGCAAAGCTGACTAACAAATGATGAGTCTTTCTAAATGATTTAGTCCTGTCTAGGTAGAATCTGAGCTGTCTGTGCAAATCTAGAGGGTGCAGAATCCTTTCCCCCTTGTTTTGTGGGTTAGGGAAAAAGGTGGGAAATGAAAGGATTGGTTGAGGGCCACACTGGACACCACATTTGACATGAAGGCTGGGTTAGTCCTGAGGGAGACCCTGTCAGCATGGAAAATGATAAAGGGCTCTGCAGCCATAAGTGCTTGTAGCTCGGACACTCTTCTAGCTGAAGTGATAGCCAGAAGCAAGGCTGTCTTCCAAGAGAGAAACTTTAACTATGCTGAAGCTGCTGGTTCAAAGGGTGGCAGGGTGAGCTTTTCCAACACAAAGTTTAGGTCCCAAGCTGGGATAGGTGCTCTTCTGGGTGGCCTCAAGTTGTTAGCCCCTCTTAGGAACTGTTTGATGAGAGGGTGGGAGAAAAGAGGTGGCTCTGTGCTGCAATGAGCAGAGATGGCAGAGGCATGAATTTTAATAGAAAAGAAGGACAGACCCCTGTGTAGTAGGTCAGCCAGGTAATCCAGGATGAGAGGTAGGGAAGGCTGTGCCATTCCGGCTCCCTTAGCCTGGATCCAGGTGCAAAACCTTTTCCACTTGTCAGCATAAGACTTTTTAGTGCTAGGGCGCCTGGCCTCACGTATAACATCTAGAACTTATTTGCTTAGATTGGAAGCTTGTGAAGTGGTCAGGGAATAAGCCAGGCTGCCAGACTGAGGGTCTTTAATTGGGGATGCATGAATTCTCCATTCCTCTGAGTCAGGAGTGTTGGGATCTGAGGGAAATGCCATGGTGGCAGCGGTCACAGGCTGTGCAGCAGTGGGTATCAGTGCTGGCATGGCCAGTCTGGGGAAATCAGTTTTTCCTCCCTTATTTTGAGCAGTACCCTTAAAATGTGTGGTAGAGGGGGAAATGCATAGAGCATCCACTTTCCAGGCCTTGCTGTGAGGTTCCCTGGTGCAGAATTTGCTGAGCTGATAGAGTGGGAAGCAAGGAGGACGACCTTTGGGGTGCCTCATTTCTGGGTTACAAGGGTGAAGGTTCTTTGGTCTAGCTGCCACTTGTGTGGGTCCAGAAGATTTCTGCTTAAGTTGTCTGCCAGAGAGTTTAGAGAGCCCTGGCAGGAATTGTGCTAACAGGTATAGTTGCGTGTCTGAGGCCGTGTGCCAAAGGGTCATGGTGAGCCTGCACAGAGGGTAGGTGTGAGTCCCTCCTTGCTTGTTGCTATACCACATCACAGTGGTGTTGTCTGTTTTGATCAGCAGAGGCCCCGGGGAAAGTAGGGGTCTGAAAGCTGTCAGAGCATGCTGAACTGCAACATCTCTTTTTGGTTGATGTGCAGATGTATTTGATTTGGGCTCCATTGGCCCTGAATGCACCTGCTGTCCAGGTGTGCACCCCAGGCATAGTCTGATGCATCTGTGGTGAGGCTCTGGGTGGCGTGGGGTTGTGAGATGGGAAGTCCCTTGTTGTGGTAGCATGCTGCTGCCCACCAAAGGAAAATCTTTCCTTAAACAAGGTATAACCGGTATAAGAGTTTCCAGGTCTTGGGAGTGCTGACACCAAAGGCTTTTTAGGTACCATTGTAGTTTCCTCATATGCAGTCTGGCATATGGAATGAGTAGAATGCAAGAAGCCATGAACTCCAGAGCTTGCAGGATTTTCCTTGAGGATAACTGGGGTCTGGTGGCTAGTTGAGAGAAGTAGGCTGTCAGGCAGGTTTGTTTTTCTGGTGTAATGAATGCCATCTGGGATGCTGTGTCCAGGCTTGCTCCCAGGAATACAATTTTTTGTGTGGGTACTAGTTTTGATTTCTTTTCATTGATAGTATACCCCAGGGAGGTCAGTAGGTCCTTTACAAAGGTCAGATGCTTTAGCAGCTTTTCCTGACTGTCTGCCTGAATCAGGCAGTAGTCTAAGTATGGGTAAATTTGAATATTTCTTTGTCTGCAAAAAGCAACGGCGGCAGCCGGACATTTTGTGAAAACTCTGGGAGCAGTGGATAAGCCAAAGGGAAGCATAGAGAACTGAAAGTGCAGTGATCCTGCCCTGAAATGTAGGTATTTCCTGCATGATTCCCTGATTGGGATGTGTAGGTAGGCCTCTTTTAGGTCCAGGGTGGCTAACCAAGCATCCTTGGAGAGCATAGGAAGAAGCTGCTGGAGAGTGAGCATTTTGAATTTTGGTATCACCAGAAAGGTGTTTAGAATGCATAAATCGGGGATGGGGCAACATGTTCCCTCTTTTCTGGGCACCAGGAAGAGTCTGGAGAAGAAACCTTGGCCTATCTGTTCTGCAAGAACATGCTCTATTGGCCTCATAGAGAGCAGGGGAAGGACTTGCTTTTTGGCCTCTGCCCACTGGTTTGGGGGAAGATCTTGGAACCCTTTTGGGGTTGGTAGAGGGTGGAAATAAAATTTGTATCCCTGGGACACTATGTTGAGGACCCAGCAGTTGTTGGTAATTGTGGCCCAGGTGCTTGCATGGAAGGAGAGTTTCCTCCTACGGGTAAGAGCAGGTGGGCAGAGGGAGGGGGTGGAAGTCATTATGAGTTCTTACAATGAGGGGGTGGCTTAGCACTCCCTGGTTTTGCGCACTGAGCAGCGTCGGGCAGCGCCGCCTTAACAGGTTTAAACTATTCCAGGCTCCATAAAGTCTGCTCTTCACTTTTTCCCTTAGAACTGTTCAAAAATCACTCTATTCTCTTTCTAAAGCCCTGCACTTGCTCAGCACTTATAAGGAAACACTAACTAACTAAAGCACTACACCCTTCTTGACTTCTCATAAGTATTAGGCTCCCGATTGGTCCTTCCTGATCAAGTGAAAAATCAGTTCCCTTCCCTAATCTGAGCAGTAAAAAAACAGTTCCCTATACTAATCTGGTATGTCCAAGGGTCAGTTTCAGGGTTACTCTCCAGTCCAGCTGGTGAATCTGGGAATTTTGAGGCAATGTTACAATTGCCTTATGTACACAGACAACCCTCTCCTCCTTCCAACAAACTCTAATACATGTGAGAGATGCAGTTACACAGCCAAACTGGAGGCAGAGCTCTCTCAACCCAAGACTGGCACAGTCAGTCAGGAGAAAAAGGTAACCACCCGCACCACAAATCCAGTCTCACACAGACCTATTGCATCTGCATACCCAACACATAAACACACAAAAACATACTTGGAGTCTCTAAATAAAAATCTGCCTAAACAGCAAAGACCTCCTAAGCAGATATCCAAGCAACAGCCACCCCTCAACAATACCCATGAATCACATATCTCACAAAATCAGTGTGCCTCACAGTCACAGCCCTTAAGGCCAAACAACACACCAAATACACTTGTTATAGGGGACTCTATTGTCCGGCACACTGATGTCCCGCTCACCAGACTGAACAAGGAGACGGTCACTGTAAGCTGCCTGTCGGGTGCCAGGATCCGCCACATAATGCAAGCACTCAGGTCACTCGAAAGCAAGTACAAGTATGACTCCGTCATTGTCCATGTTGGTGTGAATGACCTGAGACGTACCTCCCTGGACTACATGAAAAGAGACATAGAGGAGCTCTCTGATCATGTAGCCCAGGCTGGTATGACCCTGACCTTGAGTAGCATCTTGCCCTCACCAAGAATGATGCCACAGTATAAAGACAAAATGATCAGTTTCAACAATTGGCTAAAGTATTGGTGTCATTCAAAGGGGATCCAGTGTCTGTCAGCCTGGGATGACATGCTGGAGAAGCCACGTTGCTTCGCTAAGGACGGCTTGCACCTGTCACCCTTAGGCTTTCGTATACTGGCCAAGGCTCTTGCCACCACCATAGTGCCTTTTTTAGGCAAGGCTCAAATGACAAACCCACTTCCATAGACAACCCAAGGATAAAAAAACTAAAGTTAATGTTACTCAATGCCAGAAGTCTGAACCTCAAGATGCACGCACTCGAGGCTCTCCTCAGTATGGAGAAAATTGATGTCTGTGCAGTAACAGAAACCTGGTTCAAGGCTCCTGAGAGCACCCCAGCACTACCAGGTTATAACTCATACCATGTGTTTCGGCCCCAAAACTCAGACTGAAGCACAAAAGGAGGCGGAGTATCTTTATTCATCAAAGATACCTACACCTCCAGGTTAGTGGCACTGCATCAAGCATCAGAAACCATCCATGTGCAACTAACAGCAGGCAAAACTGCATTTCAGTTTGTAGCCTGCTACAGAACACCCTCCCTATTACAGGAACCCCACTTGGCATTCCTGAGAACACTGGAGAATATGAAGGTCTCTCCAAACACTATGTTATTGGGTGACTTCAACTACCCAAACATTGACTGGGAAAACTACTCAAGCCCAAACACCCTCGCCCAATGGTTCCTTGAATTTATAAACTCTAACGCGATGGAACAACTGGTCACCACTCCCACAAGAGGGAACAACATATTGGACCTGGTCATCACCAACATGGGGACTCTATGTTCCACACCAGAGGTAAACCCCTCATTGGTAAGATCAGACCATAAACAAATTTCCCTGGACATCCATATCTAGTCTCCAACCCCAGCCAAGGAAATCACTGTAAAGAATTTCTCAAAAGCCAACTTTGCACTTCTCAAGACTGAGGTGGAATCCTTCAAAGCCCCTGGGCCAGAGGATAATACAGCCCAATCCACAGAATCCTTTACAAATGCATTCTATGAGCACCTGCAGGAATGCATGGATCGTGCTATCCCAAATAAAACCAAGACTCACTCCTCCAAAAACAGGATACCTGTCTGGTGGACCCCGGCCATAAATAAGCTATACAACAGAAGGAGGAAGCTACTACATGACAGAGCAAAATCCCAAAAAGGGAAGGCATCTCTGATCAGTATTAGCAAGAAACTTCGATCCCTCATAAAATCATCAAAGGCCAGTTTTGAAAGAAAAATTACCCTAGACACTAAAGATAATCACAAGGCCTTCTTTAGTTATGTCAGGAATATGGGTGGAAAATCCCAAAAAGGGAAGGCATCTCTGATCAGTATTAGCAAGAAACTTCGATCCCTCATAAAATCATCAAAGGCCAGTTTTGAAAGAAAAATTACCCTAGACACTAAAGATAATCACAAGGCCTTCTTTAGTTATGTCAGGAATATGGGTGGAAATTCCCAGATATGCTCTGAATTGTTGCATAACGGTACAAAATATACCAAACCTACAGACATAGCCAACATCCTGGCAGACAGATTCAGCGCAAACTCCCCCCCCCCTTCCCCCCCAAAGGAGCAAATGCCTATCCCAACTGAATGTAACCTCCCTGACATCACAGATGCACAGGTGAAAGCTGCCCTCTCCAAAGCAAAAAATACAGCATCTATGGGACCGGACGGTGTCCCAGGCTGTGTCTTACACTAGCTCCAAGAAGAACTGAACCCTCACATTAAGTCACTGTTCAAACTTAGCCTTACTACAGGATATGTACCCAAAGAATGGTGTACAGCTACAGTGGTCCCACTCCACAAAGGTGGTGCCACAACGGACCCCCAGGAACTATCGCCCCATAAGCCTGACTAGTCTGGTCTGTAAAGCTATAGAGCGTATTATCATGGAACTCATAAACAAAGACATTGGGAGCCTCCAGACACTGGACCCTACCCAATTCGGCTTTGTTAAGGGCAAATCTTGCCTCTTAAACCTAGTTGATTTCTTTGAAACAGTTACCAAAGCCATAGATGAGGGCAAGGTAGTCCACACAGCCTACCTGGACCTCACAAAAGCCTTCGACACAATACCCCACTCGGGCATCATAAATAAGCTTACCAGCTTAAATATCAACCCCTATATCACAAGATGGGTTGCAAACTGGCTCAGGGATAGAACCCACATGGTCAGAATCGCAGGTGCCATGTCCAAATCCAAACCAGTTACAAGTGGCATCCCACAGGGCTCAGGTCTGGGACCTCTCTTGTTCAATATATACTTCTCTGAGGTTCAGGCTAACACAGAGGGATTATGGCTGACAAAGTTCGCAGATGACTGCAAACTGGGGGCCATAATCGACTCTCCTGCTGACACAAGCATCCTCCAAAAGGGTCTCACAGAGATGGATGCTTGGTGCCAGAGCCACGGCCTCAAGCTAAATGCTAAAAAGTGCATAGTCATCCCCTTTGAGAAAAACAAAGTGCCCACAAATTACCACATAGGTGGTAATCCATTAAGTACGGAAGAAGTAATTAGGGATTTGGGGACTAACGTAGATAGTAATCTCTCCTTTGATAATCACGTTGCCAAAGTGGTTAGAAAGACCTTCTATATAGCCCACCTTATCACGAAAGGGTTCGCATCTAGATCAAGAGAGGTCATTGTGCCTCTCTACTCGTCACTCATCAGGCCCATAATTGAATACAATACCCCTTTTGGGATGTATCTTACCCGACACCTGCAGCAACTGGAGAGACCCCAAAAGTACCTCACCAAGAGGATCATGGGCTACAAACAGATGTCCTATGCAGCTCGACTAAAGAAACTCCAGCTCTACTCAGTTGCTTACCGCCTACTCAGAGGTGATCTATGCCTGACGTACAAAGCCATGACAAACCCAGAATTAATGGACATGCTCCACCTCAAAAAATTCAAGTCGCTTAGAGCTACACACTCCAGGGACTTAAACCTCAGCACAAAAATAAATAGGACATGCTGGAGGGACAGATTCATTTCCCAGAGGCTCCCCTCACTGTGGAATAGAATCCCAATTCATGTTAGACATAGCCCCTCGCTGACCCTCTTCAAGCGAAATCTGGACGTGTGGATGGGAAATCGCAAATTCACCCCTGGGATCTCTTCTGTGTCCCTGC
This sequence comes from Protopterus annectens, assembly GCF_019279795.1. Taxonomy (NCBI): domain Eukaryota; kingdom Metazoa; phylum Chordata; order Ceratodontiformes; family Protopteridae; genus Protopterus; species Protopterus annectens. The sequence goes on from NC_056730.1 coordinate 20,075,919, forward strand.
TAGACAGAGGCACAGTAAACTAATCTTAAAGGGTACCTTCTGTGACCTACTTTACAGAGGCACAGTAGGCTAATCTAATAGGGAGGCGGAAGCCAAATACACTCTGGCTAGGCTTATAAATGCCCTAGGGCAGACAGCCTAGTATCTACCTATGAACCTATGAACCTATAAAAGGATGAACTCCATTGCTTAGATGTCTGCATTCCCTGGGGCTGTTATCTGGGGGCCCTGCATCCCCGGGGTCTGGACTGAGCTGACCTGGAGGGGGCAGGAAAGGACCAGAGTTTGGAGAGACAATGCCTACTGAACCTCGGTGGCTGGACCTGCAAGAAGTCTTTAACTGTCTGCATAGATTTAGCTTTTTCTTCCATCTTTTTAAGACCTCCTCTGCCTTGGTGCCAAATAAGCTGTCTTTGTGCAAGGGTGCATCCAATAATTTGGATTTGACATGGTCTGGCAAGGGCCGTTCCTTAATCCAAGCATGCCTTCTAAGGACAAAATCAGTGACTGCTGCCCTGCAAGATGCTTCTAGGGCGTCAAAACCACATTGTAAGGTGTGCTTAGTTACTTGACTTGCAGAATGCATTAACTCTTGTAACTCTTTATTTTCTGCACAAGCAAGAAACAAATATATATTTTTTTGAGGAGTTCCATGGTATGTTGCTGACATTTCAGCATATGAAACTGACAATTTAGTGCTCTAATAGCAAGAGTAGCAGAGATGTATACTTTTTTACCCCATCTGTCTAGTGCTCGGAAATCTCTATCTGAGGGGGTGGGATTCTTAGCAGAGGTTGCTTTAATCCCATTAGGCACTTGATAAATTACCTCAGGGTCAGCAGTAAGATTTTTGAAAAGAAATTTGTGAGAGTCAGGGACTCTATAGTACCTGTCAGGTTTTCTGGGAGCAGAAGGGAGGGTGTTAGGAGTCAAACTGGATTCCATAAAAATCATCTAGAACATCCAGGACAGGAGGAATGGCCAGAGGTCTGTGCTGTGAAAGATCTAAGAATTCCCTGGGTCTCTTTTTTGACTGAGGGTAGTCCTGACATTCCATTGGAAATGTTCCCTTAAAGTATGCAGGGTTTCCCCAAAGGAAAATTTCTTGGGTGGAGAGGCTGAAGGGATGGATTCCTCTGCATCAGAATAATCATAAGCAGAGAGGGGTTGCATATCTTCATATTCAGATGCATCAGAGTCATCGGACTCCTGTTCAGATAAAACTACAGGGACAAATCTCTTTTTCTTTTGGAAGGGGTAGCCTGGCTTCCCCTGATAAGCATTATAAGTTCTTCCACCATTTTAAGCATTTGAGACTAAGGAAAGGAAGCAGGTGCCTGAGCTTGGTCTTTGTTTTTTTTGGGTGTGGTTCATACCCTGGACCTTAGAAACTCTGCAATGTTTTCAAAAGAACGGTAGACATGAAAGAAGTCAGTCTATGTTGAGAATCAGTAGTGCGAAGTACTTCCTCGGAAGCCGGTGCCTGCTCAGTGGCTCCGGACCCATCCAAGGTAGAGACATCCACAGGATCCTTAGGCGATGAAGAGTCTTGCTGCATACCAGACTCTGATAGGGTCTCGGTTGAGGCCTGCAAATTCACAGAAGCAGGCATCAGGGTATGCGAAAGCACCTCACTGAGAACCGGAGAACTGACGACTAGCTTAACAAAAGCGGCATCGGCAGTTTTGGACCTGTGTGGTCCGTCTCTGTCTTTATCCTTACATTTTTCGGAAGATCTGCTGTCATATGGCTTACCAAAGCCATATCGGAATTCAAGGACTGAGAGCAAAAATATCTAGCTACAATAAGGGCCCGATGAATTACTGTTCTGACATTGAACAAAGCACAAAAGCGACAGTGGGGGACGTTGTGGTCTGGGCCTAAGCAAGTGACGCAGTAAGCATGAAAGTTTCAGTGTGGTATTTGCTTTCCACAGGTGAGACAATTGTTAATTTTTTCTGACATTGGTTAGAGCAAGAAAAAAGGATCCCCAATGGGGTACTTAGCTTTAGAAGACTTCAACTTCAATTCGGACATAAAAAACTCAGGTAGCGGCCGACTGGCACTCATGCGAACTGCTTCTGCTTCGAGCACCTCGGCAAGAAAGACTGATGTAATGGTGTTAGCTGACTTATTTTATAACACTGACGACCTGACGTCAGTCCTTGAACGACGGCAACTGATGCAGAAATACTAAGCCTCTGGTATTCGGTCCAACTGAGGGCTACCCTGGCAGGGATAACCCAAATGTGTTGACTGCAACAGTGAAACACAAAGAACATCAGAAATAATCCAAGGGACAAATATCTCTTTTGGTTAGTAAAAGTCATCAGAGAAGCTGGGTCTTATCATGACACAGTTGTTAAAACAGTGTCAAATGATCACAACTGATACTACATATTCCAAGACATTTTAGTTCAGAATAATAGGAAACATACAAAGTAGGAGAAAAGCAGGTTTAGCAGGCTGTAAAAGTTATCCAAGATGGAAGGGAAGAAACCTGAATAACAGCCAGTATACCATTGCTTCTACAGAAATAATATCAGCTCCAAATCTCACAACAGAAATTTTGTTTGGATAAGATTTGCACAGTGGTACACATATACAACAGTGGTACACATAAATTAGCTAAAATAAAATAAGCTTATACAAGCTACATGAATTTCAGTGAAATCATTTTTAGTACTTTAGAATAGCTGCTGACCACTGCTGAATGCATAATAAATACACAGTCAGTATGCAGTGAGCAAACAGAGGAAGTCCAGAGAAAGCAACACTTGGAATTTCCTCTCTGTTAAGCAGTATCTGGGAATGGAGCCCAGACTCCTGAAGTAGCTTTGATGTAATTTTATTCCACATGGGATGTCAGAATAGAGGTGGCCTACCAACTAAAGCAGTGGTATAACAACAGTATTTTTTCCTGGCACACAATTCCTTTTCAGTATGCTTAGTTAAGTTGACCCTTCTAACATAAAGGATGTTTGTGATGTCTGCACTTCATATATTAATGATCACACATAAATATACATTGGGCTGCATTCACAGATATATTCCACACATACACATAGTTCTGACTTTTTGCCACAAACTTTCCTAATGCTTGGGTTAAGATAAAAGAGCACAACCAAAGCGGAGACAAATGGGCAGGTTTCCATTTGTAACCACTCTTCCCAGTACCATCAAACAAAGACAAAAATCTGAAAGAAACCATAAGGCTAACTCTCTAGCATCTGGTTGTAGAATTGTCATTGTGAGCTATCAACATTAAACATAGAACATTCTATCAATTATGTCACACACTGACCTTAGGTCATGCATTAATAGACCATTTTGCTGAATTTTGTTTGTGTGCAAACAAACCAGAATTCTAAAGTTTTTCTCCTCAGGTGGGCCTTTGTTCTCCACCCCCAAGAAGAAGGGAGTACAGCTGCATCTGTTTTCTTGTATAATCAGTGATGAGGGTAATACACCTCACCAAAAGGAGAATTTCTCTTTCTCTGAACAATGTTCACTTCAATCAAATCTACAATTTGCGCAGGTGGCCATTACATAAACATTATACTCCAACCATGTTTGGAGCACAGGACAAATTAGCACAAAGTTAACTTGCCATGTCTCTGGGAATAGGAATCATGCATATTTTTCTTTTTTCTTGTAGCTAACCATCAGCTGCTACCAGCTCTTCTCCTTCTTCAATGGGTTTTAGCTTCCCAGGCTCAACCTGACCCACGTTTAAGAGTAGATCAAGCATGCTCGTACAGTGTCATACTGCTACCACGGAGTGTGCTTTAACTCCCCCCACCTTTCATCAGTCTTGTTGGCTCCACAGCTCCTGCCCTCAATAGGTGCAAATGCACTTCTGTGCATGTGCAACCTTCCAACTAAGTGGTTTGCCACTTACACAGCACTGAGCTTGGGAGGCTCATACACTGCTTATTGTAGCATGTCTATACTGCCTCCTTCCCTCCCTCCCACCGGGATGCACGAGCTGACATCTGCCTCTCACTCCTATCCTTTCCCTGTCCCCTCCAACGACAGTGCCGCCAATCAAACACAAGTAAAATGGGAAATAGTAACGGCTTTATCCCTCTGTGCCATGAGGCAACTGTACAGGTTTTTATTCATATTACAAACACACACACACACACACACACACACACACACACACACACACACACACACACACACACACACACACACACACACACACACACACACACACACACACACACACACACACACACACACACACACACACATACACACACTCAAATACGTACACATGCAAACGTACATGTTTTGCAATGGAATATGTCAGTACAAATATTGACTGGCTTGGAATGTGCAGGAAATATCAAATGGTAAATATATTGTCTCTACATTTGTTTGAATATGTTATGGTCAACTGGTGTGGTCAGCTGGAGTGTTTCTGGGGTTTTACATAAGTAGTAGTGGTTTGTGTTTGTCCAAAGTAGGCATTAGTTGAGTAGGGTTTTCTTTGCAGTGAGATATCACTACCAGTGCCATGTCCGATTGTGCCCCAGTACTGAAAACAAGTCAAAAGTGATTTATTGTTTGTCCATGCCTTTGTGACTGTAGAGTTGGTGTGTGTGTGTGTGTGTGTGTGTGTGTGTGTGTGTGTGTGTGTGTATATATATATATATATATATATATATATATATGTTTGGGGCGGTGTGGTGTCATAGGGGTGTTTGCTTCCTTGGAAAAAACATTCTGTTTGACTTTTATGCATATAGGCAATATTATGTATGATCTAGTGTTGGTGTGGTTGATATTACTTTTTTGGTGTTGGGAGGTTCAGTAGTTGTGGAGTTTGAGTTTTCACTTTAGATGTAATAGATATAGCTATATATATATATATATATATATATATATATATATATATATATATATATATACATATATATATATATATATATATATATATATATATATATGTATATATATATATACACACATACACACACAGAAATAAAAAAAAATATATATATATACATATATATATATATATAGTTTCAGTTTATAATCTCAAAATACTAAAATACCGAATTTTAGTATGCTGAGACTATAAAGCCGAAAATTCAAAAAACAGACAATCCACAACTGCAAAATTCAAAATCGCGATCATACACATACACACACCACAACACAAACAAGCACACATACACCTACCTAACTACACTACAACAAACAAAACAACACACACAAACACACCTACCCTACCTATAAGAAGGCGGGCAAGCCCCCCTTCAACCCCATGTGGGGAGCTGTGCCCCCCACACCCCTGCTAGTTATATATACTAACTCCAAGGTCACACTAAACACACAAACACATAAAACCAACCACTACACACACTCACACACACTAAAATCCCTACCCAATACCTTTACAAAAACACCACTTACCTGAATCCCCAGCTAAATTCACAAACCGCACATCATGTCACAAACACGCCAACATAACCGCAGATTCAACATTTCCGCATTCGATATTATGCAGTTTCGCGTAACTGCACTTTTGGCTTTATAGTGTCGAGATACTTTGATACATTTGATTTAGAAGTAATATATTTAGCTTGTGCAGTGTAATCTTTGAAGATGTAGTCATTTAATTCAAACAGCTCAGATTCACCGTATCATATAATTGATATACTGTTGTGTACATCAATTTACTTGCATTTACTGTCAGTTGCCCTTGTGATGGGTATAGCTTATCACGATGACCAGTGAACAATAACAACATTTCAGCAAAATACTACAAAATCTTAAAAAAAAACATTGTTTTAGTATTTAATTATGATCTTTCTTAATAAAAATGATCATATTTTGGTATAATACTTATGTCTCATTAAATCAAAATGTTATTTGCACTGCACATCATGAAGTATTGTAACTGTCTGATGGAGCATCATCTAGATGCCAGATTTAGACCCTGCACTTTCTCCACTTTTATTTTTAAGTACAAATCAGCACAGGGGTTCAGTTTTCATAATCTATAGTAGCAAATGCAACCACTATAATATCTGAATGATTTAGCTTTTAGTTTAATGGAATACTCTGCATGTTGAAAAATCTTAAGTACTTGCAGAGAACTGAAAACAATAAGGAGTTCCTATACATTAACTTAAGACTATTCTCCTAGGAGACTAACTGCCTGTTCATAAACTGGGAGACTTACACACCTTCAAACATATATGCTCAGAAATTTCTGGACTGCAGTACAAACTCTTTGGACCAGTTAGTCCGCACCCCAACTAAGAATGATTAAATCTTGGACTTTGCTCCCCAGCTACTGTAATTTCCTGAATGGTCAAATCTGACCACAACTCACTCACATTTACCTTAAGAATGAAGCTGGAAGTATCTTCCAATACTTTGATATTTGGAGATTATGTCAAAGCTAATCTACTAAACTGAGTGATGTCCAAGCAAAATTCAAAAGCCCCTTTCATTTTGATGACCCCACTGCTCATGTGGAGTCCTTTACTGCCAAATTCTGTACACTTGTACATAACTGTGTATAGACATCCCCAGATGTAAATACAACACCAAATTTAAAACTAAAAACTAAACCTCTGTGGTGGAACCCTAATATAAGCAGGCTCTATAATAAAAGAAAAAAACACTCATTGCATGCAAAAATAAAATCAGCTCACATCAAGAGGCCAACAACACTTTTGCTAAACTTTACAAGCAACTCAGGACCCTGATCAAATTAACCAAAACCAGATATAAGGCAAAAATAACAACCAGGCAAAGGATAACCACAAATCCTTCTTTATTTTAGAAATTTCAGAAACAATTCCCAGCACTGTGCAGAGCTAATATTAAAGGATATTATATACTCAGGCCCAGAGGACACAGCCAGTTTACTAGCAGACAAATTTACCTCAAACCTCTTCCCTCCTATATTTCCAAATTACATACATGCGTCTACACCATACCCCCTTCAAATCTCCCAAGAAGAAGTCCTCAGTGATGATCAGGAACAGTCAACCCCTTCCACAAATGTGGGACATGAATGTACCCGGGAAATTATAGACGCCTAAGCCTGACCAGCCTCTGTGTAAAGCTATGGAAAGGATCATTACAGAATTAATAAATAAGGAAACAGGTAACTTACAAACTCATGACCCAAGACAGCTCGGATTCATCAAGAACGGATTTTGATTATTTAACTTGGTGAGCTTCTTTGAGAAGGTTACTGAAGTAATGGCTGAGGGAAAATCAGTACGCACTCTGAATATTTAGATCTTGCAAAGCAGTTCAACACACCCCTGAAAGGTGATTGGGGATCTGGAAACCTATGTTGACAATGAACTATCCTTTGATCACTATGCAGTCACTAGTGTAAGGAAGTCCTTTTTCATCACACAACTTATATCTAAAGGTCCAGAGATGTAAACATTCCACTGTATTCAGCTCTCATCAGGCCGATCTCTAAATACAATGTTTCATGCGGTACATGCATGTCCAAACACTTGTCACTACTAGAGTGGCTTTCTCACTACAAATGACCAAGGGCCTAAATCACAAAAACTATGCTGACTGCTTCAAAGCCTTGCCCTTCTCAGTATTATACAGGCTACTAAAAGGCAACCTCTGTCCTACATACAGAGCCTCAGTGTACCACATCCTGTCAGTCCTTTTACACAATCATAAGTCCAGTGGTGGCATGAACCTTTTCAATAGATCTCGATCTCTTGTGCAACATAAGCAGAATATGTTGGAGGGTTAGATATGTATCACAGAGAACACCTCATCTGTGGAACAATATTTTTCACTGTATTTAAAGCAAAGTACTTATCTTACTTTATTCAAATGTATTTGGATGAACACACAGGAAACAACAAATTCACCCCCAGTTTAACAACAATGTCCCTCAAAGATAGGTGAAACAAATTAAATGTCACAACATACATTTGTTCTGCCTGCCTCTGGGCTATTCATACACAAATTATAATGGCTAAAAACTATCACAGGAGTGTAAGATTAGGCTTCTTAAGATCCTCACAGATCACTAACTTAGTAAGCACATATGAACCTATATATATTTGAGGACACACATAAAAACACATGCATGCACACATGTACACACACACACACACACACACACACACATGTCGTTTATGTTTGTGCATAAATGTATACAGTATTACAATACCAGGATTCTGCTGGATGCCCAAGTCTCAGCTGATGCATTTTCTACCAGTGTGACAATTTACTAACTATCAACCCTCTTACCTTAGCTTATTACACAAGAACGGTTTCATCAAGAAGACAAGTTTCGGATCAAAGATCACCTCGTTGCCCACTTAAGACATCAGTGATGCACAAAGTGTACAGTGGAAAGTGCAGGATGATGGGTGTAACATCAGCAAATTACATTTTCCTTACAGGTTTTAACAAAAATAAAATATTTTTTTTATGACAGGTATAGCAGAGAATATCAACACACAGTGAAATATCCCAAAGTACAGAGACAAGGGCTGGCCTAAAGATGGACAGGAAAAGTTTTCATCTGTGATGTTGGTGACTTGGGTTCAAGCAGTAACTCTGATGCCAAGACCCCAGCGGAGAGGAGAAGATTTAGGCCAGTGGTCAGCTCTTCTCTCTACCAGATGGGCATACATTTCTGCGCTGCCAGGAAGTTCCCCAGTTGTGGGCAAAGGACTATCAGCAGGCACAGTGGTTAGACACAGGCAGACATCTGTAGTGAAATTACATGCATTCCTCCCAAGCTGACGTCACTACACTATAGAGTAGAAGAATACCCTGATACAGCATTAAAATAATACTAAGGTAGTAACTGAGGAAAGGGCTATCACTGTACATACCAGAGTGGAAGAATGCCATGATACAACATTAAAATAATACTAAGGTAGTAACTGAGGAAAGGGCTATCACTGTATATAACAGAGTGGAAGAATACCCTGATACAGCATTAAAATAATACTAAGGTAGTAACTGAGGAAAGGGCTATCACTGTACACAACAGAGTAGAAGAATACCCTGATACAGCATTAAAATAATACTAAGGTAGTAACTGAGGAAAGGGCTATCACTGTATATAACAGAGTGGAAGAATACCCTGATACATCATTAAAATAATACTAAGGTAGTAACTGATTAAAGGGCTATCACTGTATATAACAGAGTGGAAGAATACCCTGATACAGCATTAAAATAATACTAAGGTAGTAACTGAGGAAAGGGCTATCACTGTATATAACAGAGTGGAAGAATACACTGTTACAGCATTAAAATAATACTAAGGTAGTAACTGAGGAAAGGGCCATCATTGTATATAACAGAGTGGAAGAATACTCTGGTACAGCATTAAAATAATACTAAGGTAGTAACCAAGGAAAGGGCTATCACTGTATATAACTGCAAAAATAATAGGCGCACCAATGACCTTAGAAGCCAGCAAGCATACTGATAATCAGAGTTAAAGGGAAGGGTATTCACTAAATAAAGAAAAGCAGACATTTAGAATTACACCTAACAGTTTTAGTGGTGGCTAAAGTGACAAAAAAGTGTTCTGATAGAGAACATGTGGAATGACCTTGTTAAACCACATACACTGCATTATGGAGTCCCGCAAATTCGCAAAAAATCATCAAATTCTAATTAAATGTATGCCAGTTGCCATGTTCAAATGCTGCACACTTTGTCTGTAAACTTCCACACTGATATGTTTTAACAAGATAAGAAATACCTAGTCATTTTACATCTTTGTTAATGTCCTAATGCAGTTTACTGTGACCAGATTTTGTAAACTTCTGTACTTGGCTAATGACCACTGGAACCTTTTTAAGCTTAGCCATGCGTCCCAAATCTCTGACAAATCCTGGCACCCTTGGTAGTGTAAGCAGGGGCTTGGCAGATACAACATTGGAGATGAACCATTTATCGGCCAAACCAGGGGAGAATTTCCAGTTCCCCATCCACTTGTTCAAGTTACACTTGAATTGGGTTAGGGTAAGGGTTGTTCCACAGATGGGGTAGTCTCTGGGATACATACCCATCTCTCCAGCAGGTCCTGTTTATATCACAGGCAAGGTTTACATCTTTAGAAAGTCTTTAGAATGGGTAATTCTAGTGGTGTTTGTTTTGTAGATATGCAGGAGGTCCATCAGGGTGGGATTTAACAATGCCTTTTATGCCTGGTACAGAACACAGTGATAGGTCTTTGAGGCAGTCTGCATAGGACATGTTACTTATGTCCTGTATTCTTTTAGTGAGGAACCTCTGTGAATGTTGCAATTGTTGGATGTGCCTGGTTAGACAAATATCAAAGGGGGCATTTTATTTAATGATAGGTCTGATGAATACTGAATACAGTGGAACAATGACCTCCTTGGACTTAGATGCCATACCTTTATAAGTTGCACAACATAGACTGATCTCCTCACTACTGTAAACACGTGATGGTTAAAGGGTAGCTTATGCTCTATGTCTGTCCCCATGTCTCTGATTACTGGGTTGACTCTTAGGTGTGTATTGTCAATATATGACCGTTACCGGGGGTGGATGACTTCCTGAAGGACACTATTATACATTTCTTGGCGTTTGGTTTTAGTCGATGCTTCTGACACACGTTATTTGCTTGTGTCGCCCCTTCCTGGAGAACATTTGTGTCAGAGGGAGATTCTGTGACTGCTCCTAATTTGCAATCATCTGCAAAATTGGTCAGCCTGATGCCCTTGACACTGGACTTGACTTTAGAAAAGTAAATGCCACAAAGGACCGGCCCCTGGACCGATTCCTGAGGAACTCCACTTCTGACTGGCCTCTTTGGAGAGGTGGACTCCCTAGTAAAAACTTCCTGGGTCCTGTCTGTGAGCCAGCTGTTTACCCACTGGGTGACATAAGGGTTTATACCTAGCCTCTTGAGTTTGTCAATAATTATTGAACGGGGTATTGTGTCAAATGCCTTTGCCAGGTAAAGGTAGGTGGTGTGAACTGTTTTACCCTCATCCATTGCTTTGGTGACCTTTTCAAAGAAGTCCACCAGGTTGAGTAGACATGACCTGTTCCTAATGATGCCAAACTGGGTTGGGTCAAGTGTTTGGAGTTTCCCAATGTCATTACTGATCATTTTTATCACAATTCTTTCCATAGCTTTGAATTGTCAATGTGAGGTCCTGTGCTGGGGTATGGTCTTTAACAGGTGGTGTCAGGAGAAAAATGTTTCCTTCAAAAAGGCCTTACAAGTCTTAAGGAGGCTATAGAGCTAGAGTCTACTCTTGGGTGACAATTCAAAATTCCTGTTAGCTGGACTGGTTTAATAACTAGTTCCAGAATTAAAAAGGCCTGCAAAGAATTGCAGGAAAGAAGGTGCTAGAGCTGAGATGGGATCCAAACCTTTGTCAAAAGCCTGCATAGAAAACTTTTTTTGATTTAGTTTTTTACAGTTTTTTAAAAGACTGCTTTTAAGAAGCAGTTAAAATCTGTACTATCCTCAAAGGCAAAAGCAGAGCCATTGGCCATCACTGGAATTAGAGAAACCATGCTGTCAGCTTGAAGGACCTGATGTCTGAATGAGGCTTACTGGATGGATAGGACAGAAGATCTGGTCATGGATTCAGAGACCATGGTGGCTGGGTTAAATGAGGCCAAAGTGTAGGGAATCACATTAGCATAGGCCAAAAAGGGGCAATAACAATTACTATTGCCTTACACATGTCATGACAGGAAGGGGAGGAAAGACACACAGAAGTCCAGGGCAGCCAAAGATGGACCAGAGTGTCCCTAGCTGACTGTTCTTGTAGTGGGACAAGGCCAAAATAGCTACTGCATTTTGAATTGTGAGATGAAGCAAATAGATTGTATAAAGGAGAATGGACCACAGAGCTTTCTTCTAACAGCTCTTTCTTTGAGGCTGCTACAACCAAAATGGAATCTATCAGAGGTTCTTTACTTCAACAGCAGCTGTCCTTGAAAACCATTAAAATGTTATCTGGTTTCTGGGAAATGGATCCCACCACATTGGGGTCTCACCATGCCATCTCTATGACCAGATCTATAAAGTAGTTAATGTGCGAAGTATATGGGCTAGCTCTAGAGGCCTTGATGAACCCTTTCTTATCCAGAAAAGGGATACCTGTGTACCAGTTTCCTCTTTGTTTTGTTAGTTCCATGACTTCTCCAAAAGTGGAGTCTTCAAAAGGAGTGCAGGGAGAACGTTTCCCTTCATCAAGGTCTATGTCCTGAGTGAGAGATTCCAAAGGGGAATCAAGGTGTCTCCTCTTATATCTTCTGTGCACTTTCAGGGGAGAGTCTACAAAGAGCCAGAAGTGTCCTTGTGCTCTTGCTAAAGGGAGGGATCAAGACCTTCAGAGCTAGGCTGTCCTTGGGAATGATGGTGAGGGATGTAAGCAGCAGACAGAATGAGTCATATGAGTGGAGCCAAAAAAATAGGAGCATCCCCCTTCCTGTGTAGGTTGGTGGGCCAGAATCTTCTTAAACACCTCAAAGGCTGAAGTCTATGATGACAGTATTGAGGACGGTAGCACCTATGTTGTTCCCAAGTGTAAAGCATCAAATCCGAGACAATTGGAGATGAGATATCGAGCACCAAAGAAACTACAGTTGTGTTCCACTTACCATAACTGTAGATGTTTGAGCAGATTAAAGTTGTAGAACTGATTCTTAGGTCTTCATGCCATGTAGAAGCCCATTTCCAGAGTCTTTCCACATCCCTTACAGACTAACATATGGATGACAGGGTATATGAAGGGCATCCATCAGCTCCATCTTCAGGTCCTTCTAAGCAGTGAAGGAGCAGCATGATGCCGGGTAATTTAAGTGAGGAGGAGGAAAAAACATAGGAGGCAGAGAAAGTACAGTTGTGTACACTTACCATAAATGTAGATGTTTGAGTGTATTCACTGTTGCAGTCATTACATTTAGGTAATCTGCTGGCAGGTTGCCCTCAGTCAGCCTGAATTCCAAAGTCTTGGGTCCTGCATTGGTTGCTGTCTCCTCTTTCATGTCATCAGGTCATCAGGGGTATAAAACATGCAGCCAACGCCATTTTCTTTAGTTTTTCTTGCCTCCGATGTCAGGTGCCCCCAAAAAGGTAGCAAAAAAAAAAAAATAAATAAATAAAAAAAAAAAAAAAAATATATATATATATATATATATATATATATATATATATATATATATACATGCATCAATATAAACTTTACCTTCATCTACAAGCAAATACACCACATAGGTTGTAGAGGATAGAGAAGGAAAGATAAACTCCAGAATGAAAGGGGGATGGCGGGAGGGTAACCTGGACTGCAAAAGTGAATACACTCTAACATCTACATTTATGGTAAGTGTACACAACTGTACTATATTCTTCATGTTTCACTGTTGCAGTCATTACATTTGGGTAGAATCCCAAAGCTATGGTTGGGAGTTTGGAGCTAAACAGCATTAAGAGCGGCCATAAAGCCCTGCAGAACTGCAGTGGCAATGCCTGCTCTGGATTTAGAGTAAAGAGGCAAATGATAACGCTTTGTAAAGGTGTGAACAGAACTCCAAGCAGCAGCCTCTAGAATGTCTTTGGTTGGTACTCCTCTGAGAAAGGCTGCTGAAGTAGCTGCAGCTCTGGTGGAATGAGACCTAATGCCCTTGGGCACAGGTTTACCATGGTGTAAGTAGCAGAAATGGATGCAGTGGCTTATCCACTTTGAAATTGTCTGCTTTGAAATAGCCTTGCCCTCTGATCCTGCAGCATATGTCACTAGTAATTGCTCAGTTTTTCTTAGAGCTTTAGTCCTGCTTAAGTAGAATCTTAGTTTTCTGTGTATGTCCAAGGAATGCAGAATTCTCTCCCCCTTGTTCTGCGGATTTGGATAAAAGGTTGGCAGATGAATTGTTTGGTTAAGAGCCACACTGGAAACCACCTTAGGCATAAAAGTAGGATTTGTCCTCAGAGATACCCTGTGTGGGTGAAATATGATAAAAGACGATATAGCCATGAGGGCCTGTAGCTCTGAAACTCTTCTTGCTGAAGTAATTGCTAGTAGCAGAGCTGTTTTCCATGAAAAGAACTTTATATCAGCGGTAGCAGCTGGTTCAAATGGAGGCAGGGTGAGCTTTTCCAACACATAATTGAGGTCCAATGCAGGCAATGGTGATCTTCTAGGAGGCCTTAAATTTGTGGCTCCTCTAAGATACTGCTTTAGTAAAGGATGAGAAAAGATTGATGGCTTTGTATTGTAATGAGCCAAAATGGCAGAGGCATGGATTTTAATTGATGAGAAAGATAGGCCTTTGTCAAGCATCTCAGTTAAGTATTGCAATATCTGAGGAATATTTGGTTCTGCTGTATCAGTTTCTTGTGCTTGACTCCAAGCACAGAATCTCTTCCATTTGTCACCATAAGATTTTCTAGTACTAGGCCTTCTAGCTTCCAAAACGACATCCATCACAGCTTTACTGAGAGGTGTTGTTTGTATGACTACATGATCAGCCATGCTGCCAGGTTCAGAGTCTGTAGTTGATTGTGCAGGGTCTGATTGTTTTGCTGGGACAGTAGTTGTGTTTTTTGAGGCAAGGTCCAAGCTGGGTATTGAGACAAGTTCCTTAGGATTGGGTACCAGTATTGGTGGGGCTAGTTCGGGGCAATTATTATCATCTTTGGTTTCTCTTGTCTGACTTTTAGGAGGACCTTGGGGAGAAGAGGCAGAGGAGGAAAGGTGTAAACTGATAGATTTTTCCAGCTGAAGGATAGGGTGCCCACTTTCCATGCTTGTCTGTGATAAGTCCTTGTGCAGAATCTTTTCAATTGATAATTTTGAGAAGAGGCAAATAGATCTATGTCTGGCCTCCTCCATTTATCTGTTATCATGCTGAAGACTTGTGGATTTAGTTTCCACTCGTGAGGGTCCATAAGGTTTCTGCTTAAATCGTCTGCCAGAGTGTTTTGTTTTCCTGGCAGGAATTGAGCTTGAAGATGCATTTGGTAGGTCAAAGCTATGTTCCACAGTGCCATGGCTAATCTGCAGAGGGGTATGAGTGTGTGCCCCCTTGCTTGTTTATATACCACATGACTGTTGTGTTGTCCATTTTTAGCAGTAGTTGTCCTGGATGAAGTAAGTCCTTGAAGGCTATTAGGGCATTTTGAACAGCTACCATCTCTTTCTGGTTGATATGCAGATGCATTTGTTTCGGTGACCATATGCCCTGAATGCATCTTCCTGCCATGTGGGCCCCCCAGGCATAATCTGATGCGTCTGTTGTTATGGTTTGGCTGGCAGGGGGTAGAGTGAATGGCCGTCCCATGTTTTGGTGACATGCCTTTGCCCACCATAGAAACTCCTGTTGCAGGCAGGGAATGAGAGGAATCATTGTTTCCAGACTGTGAGAATGTTGACTCCATAAACCTTTTAGGTACCATTGAAGTTTCCTCATATGCAGTCTTGCATATGGAATCAGTAGTATGCAGGATGCCATGAAGCCCAGAGCCCGCAGAATTTGTCTTGCAGAAAACTGGGTTTTTGTTGCCATCATTTTGAAGTAAGTAGTCAGTTGCCTTTCCTTGTCTGGCGTGAGGTAAGCCATCTGGGCAGTTGTATTCAAGCTTGCACCCAGGAATGTTATCTTTTGAGAGGGTACCAGTTGTGATTTCTTTTCATTTATTGTGTAGCCTAGGCATGTTAGAAGCCTTTTCACAAATACCAGGTGTCGAAGAAGAGTGTCCTTGTTTTCTGCTTGAATGAGACAGTTGTCTAAGTAAGGATATATTTGTATACTTCTTTGTCTGCAAAATGCAATTACTGGTGCCAGACACTTTGTAAAGACCCTGGGTGCAGTAGATAAGCCAAAGGGCAGTGCAGAGAATTGGTAATGCATTAAGCCAGCCTTGAATCTGAGGTATCTTCTGCATGATTGTCTTATTGGGACATGCAGGTATGCCTCTTTTAGGTCTAAAGTCACCAGCCAAGCATTTTTGCCCAGCATGGGCAGAAGCTGCTGCAAAGTCAGCATTCTGAATTTTGGAATGTCCAGGTATGTGTTCAAAATCGATAAATCCAGTATTGGTTGCCAGGCCTTGTCCTTTCTGGGTACCAAGAACAGTCGAGTAAAAACCTTGTCCTTTTTTCTGTTCTGGTACTGTCTGAATGGCCCCCATATCCATGAGGGACGTAACCTGTTTCTGTGCCTCTGACCATTGATTTTTTGGCAGATCTGGCGAACCATTTGCCATTGGCAGAGTGTGGAAATGGAATCTGTATCCCTGTGATACGATGTTAAGTACCCACTTGTCCTGGGTTATTAACTGCCAATTTTGAGCAAAAAGTGACAATTTTCCCCCTATGGGTGCTGCCAAAAGATAAGTGCTTGGTGTAGGCAGAGGGAAGTCATTGGGATTGCTTTCTGTAGGTTTGCACTTTATCTCCTCCAGATTTGGAGGTGGAAGTGCCCCATTGCTTTGACCTGTATGAATCTTGTGCCTGGTATCTGGAACCCTTAGGGTGTCTGGATTTGCCCCTTTGAGCTCTGTCTGACACAGGAAAGGACCAATTTTTGGTAGGCCAGTGTCTACTGAATCTTGGTGGCTGCACTTGTAAGAAGTCTTTAACAGTTTGCATAGACTTAGCTGTGTCTTCCATTTTCTTTAAAACCTCTTCTGTCTTAATACCAAACAGAGAATCATGCTGTAAAGGTGCATCTAGCAATTTAGCTTTAACATGATCAGGTAAATTTTGTTCCTTTAACCAGGCATGCCTCCTAATCACAGATCCAGTAACTGTGGCCCTGCAGTAGGCCTCTAAGGAATCAAAACCACATTGCAAAGTATGCTTTCCAACTTGTTCAGCTGCATGCAATAATTCCTGCAATTCTTTATTTTCTGCACATTCTGAAATCAACATCATTTTCTGTTTCAGCAATGCCATAACATGTTGTTGGTACTTAAGCATATGCAATTGACAGTTTAAGGCCATGATTGCCAAGGTTACAGATGTATAAACCTTTTTTCCCCATCTGTCCAGTGCCCTTGAATCTCTGTCAGAGGGGGTAGGATTTTTTGCTGTTGAGGCCTTAACTCCCTTTGGACCCTGTGAAGTAGTTTCAGGATCAGCAGCAGGGTTTCTAAATAAAAATTTATGTGAGTCAGGGACCCTGTAATATCTGTCAGGCTTACTGGGAGCTGGTGGTAAGGAGTCAGGGGACAAGCTTGACTCCGAAAACACATCATCCACAATGTCTAAAATAGGGGGAATGGCTAAAGGCCTGTGCTGAGGGAGAAGAAGGAAATCCCTGAGCCTCTTTTTTGATTCTGAGAAGTCTTGACTCTTCTAGTGAAAATGCTCCCTCAAAGTATGCAAGGTTTCTCCAAATGAATAATCCTCAGGAGGAGATGCAGATGGAATAGACTCCTCAGCATCAGAATACTCATAGGGAGGTATAGATAATTCCTGATCAGAAGAGGAATCAGAAGAAACAGAAACCTGATCTGAAGATTCATAATCAGTGTCTTGCCTAGGTCTCTTATCAGGAGGGGGATGGGTACCCCTGATCAAGGTAATAAGGTCTTCAGCCATTTTGATCACCTGCTTTTTAGGCATAGAGGCCTGTGCACGTGGCTCATGCGTCAGTTATTTAGTTTTAGAAGTTGCTTTTGTCTTTGGTTTTGCAGCTGTCTTCGGTTTTATATAGAAATGTTGAGGTCTGAATACACCCTCAGAAGCCAGTGCCTGCTCAGCGGCTCCAGACCCATCCGAGGGAGATACATCTGTCGGTCCAATACCTTGAGTATCTTGCCTCATGCCGGACTCCACATGGGTGTCAGTAGAGGCCTGCGACTCGAAGGTAGCGGGTATCAAGGGCTGCGAAAGCACCTCACTGAGTACCGGCGAACCGGCAACTAGCTTAGGAGAAGCTTTGTCATCGGTTTTGGATCTCGACTGCCTTTCTCTGTCGTTTTCTTTGCGTTTTTTATGTACTCCGGTAGTTGGATTGTCTGATGACATTTCTGGGTAGTTAAATCTGTTTCCAAAATACTTTGATGCAAAAATATACCGACGCTTAACAGTGCGTTGGTTAAATCTAGCACAAAACCGACAGCCAGGCACGTTGTGATCAGGGCCTAGGCAGGGAATACAGTATAAATGGAAATCTTTATGAGGTATTTGCTTCCCACAAGTAATACAATTATTAACTTTTTCTGACATTGGTAATAAGCAAGGAAAAAGTTTCTCCAACGGGGTACTTAGCTTTAGTGAAGACTTTTGTTCTGAAACTCAAACTCGAATATTTCAGTAGTTGGCCGACCAGCACTTGCGAAATGCTTCTGCTTCAGGCACCACACAGCAAGAAAGACTAAAGAAAATGGCGTCGGCTGCATGTTTTATTCCCCTGACGACCTGACGTCATGGAAGAGGAGACAGCAACTGACGCAGGACCCAGGAATTTGGAATTCAGGCCGACTGAGGGCAACCTGCCAGCAGATTACCCAAATGTAATGACTGCAACAGTGAAACACGAAGAACATGGGATGATGAAGGTAAGAGGACTACCTGCAGAAAGAATTTTCTCTAACCCTTGCACCCAGCAAAGGATAGTCAAGTTGTCATCAGAGAGAGGGGTTGGAGGGTGGGAGTATGTAGTGCAACATGGATGCATTTGAACATCTACAATTAATGTAAGTGAGCCACAGCTGTACAATGTTTTTCATATTCAGTGTTGCAGTACTGATTCTTGGGAGGACTCCCAAAGCTAAAAGTTGGGGGTGGGTCATCCGTACGACCTTAGGAAATAAGATTGTGTAAGATTGTAGTAGTGAAATCTGTTCTAGAGCTGGAGCATTGTCTAGCTTAGAGTGTTTTGTAAAGCTGTGCACGGAGTTCCATGTGGCTGCCTCTAGGATGGCCTAGGTGGGGACTCCTTTGAGGAAAGCACTGTAGTTGCCTCAGGTCTGGTGGAGTTTGCTTTAATATGTCCAGGTAACTCTTTTCCATGATGTGAGTAACAGAACTTAATGCAGTTAGCTATTCATTTTGAAATGGTTTGTTTGGAGACAGGCTTGTCATGTTTACCCTCTGTGAAGGCCATCAACAATTGCTCTGCTCTATTAGGGATTTTTGTTCTGTCTAGGTAGTACCTGATCTGCCTGTGCACATCCAGGAAGTGGAAGACTTGCTCTGCCTTGCTTTGTAGATTTGGGAAGAAGTCTGATATGTAGACAGCCTGGTTTAAAGTAAGTTCTGACAACACCTTAGGCATAAAGGATGGGTTTGTTCTGAGGGTGACCCTATCCCTGTGGAAGGCAGTGAAATGTTCTTTAACATGAGCGTTTGTAGCTCACAAACTCTCCAGGCTGATGGAACAGCTATTAGAAAACTGGTTTTCCAGGTAAGCATCTTTAGAGAGGGAGGGGTGGAGGTGGTGGGGATGGATTAGTTTTTCTAACACTTAATTTAGATCCCATGCTGGAATAAAGTTCCTTCGAAGTGGCCTCAAGTGAATCACACCTTTTACAAAGTGTTTTATGTGGGGGTGTGAGAAGATAGATGGAGCATGATGCAGGCAAGAAGATACTGCAGATGCATGTACCTTAATGATGGAATAGCAAAGTCCTTGTCTAAAGAGGCAAGACTGAGAAGTGTTCAAGTTTGTGCTGCGACATCAGGTGGAAAATCTTTTCCATTTTGCCAGGTATGATTTCATGATATTGGGCTTCCTTGCTTTTCTTAGAATGAAAAGCGAGTCCTTGGGATAGGATGCTTTCCTTGGTGTCAAACCCAATCCTCCAGGTGGTTAACCTGAAGGTGGCTAGGTGGGGATGGAAAACACATCCCTTGGATTGGCTGAGAAGAGCGACTTCCTGGGATAAGGTGTGGAATCTCCTTTTCCTGAATGTCAGGAGGAGGGACAACCAGTGCTGTCTTGGCCAGAAGAGGGCCACTAGGATCAAGCTAGGTTTGTTCTCCTTAATTTTTATTAGTACCCTGTGGATCAGGGTAATGGCAGGAAAGCACACAGGAAACAGTATGTCCATGTGAAGGAGAATGCATCTATTCTCCAAGCTCCTGTCTGTTGAGTTCTGGAGGAGAACTTCTACAGTGTTTGTTGTGATGAGAGACAAACAGGTCTGTTGAGGGAATTCCCCACCATATGGTCAAGTCCAGGAAGACCTCTCTCTTCAGCATCCATTCATTGGGCTCTAGAAGGTCTGTGTTTAGAGAGTCTACTCCAGAATGCAAGAAGCTATGAGTTAGCCCTGATTTATAGGTAGGTACTAGGCTATCGGCCCAAAGGTCTAAGTAAGCCTAGCCAACAAGGTTCCCTGGCTTATGCCACACAGTAAAGTTAATTTCCTGTGCCCCTGTCGAGCAGATCCACAGAAGTGATCCCTGGGGTGTATTTCCTATTTCCCATCCACTCATCAAGATTTTTCTTGAACAGTGCTAATGAGGAAAGTACAGTTTTGTACCTACCATAAATGTAGATGTTCGAGTGTTCACACTGCTGCAGTCATCACACTTGGGTTATCTGCCGTCAGGCGGTCCCGCAGTCAGCCTGAGTTCCAAAGTCTTGGTCCGGCGTCGGTTGCTGTCGCTTCTTCCCTGACATCAGTGCAACAGGGGTATCAAAGAGGCAGCCGACACCATTTTCTTCAGTTTTTCTTGCCCCAGATGTCAGGTGCCCCCAAATAAGAAGGCAATACATAACCCTAAGTAAATTACATAAGTAGAAAACAATAGCTACAGCTGTAAGCAAATACGCCATATAGAAATACATCTTAGAGATTGTATAAACAGGGAGCTATAGATAAAACCCAGGTAAGAAGAGGGGAAGGTGGGAGGGTAACCTGGACTGCAGCAGTGTGAACACTCGAACATCTACATTTATGGTAGGTACAAAACTGTACTATGTTCATCA
This sequence comes from Protopterus annectens, assembly GCF_019279795.1. NCBI lineage: Eukaryota > Metazoa > Chordata > Ceratodontiformes > Protopteridae > Protopterus > Protopterus annectens. The sequence continues at coordinate 20,096,835 of NC_056730.1, forward strand.
TGTTACACTGCTGCAGTCATCACACTTGGGTTGAATCCCAAAGCTAAGGCTGGGTGGTTGGTTCTAAACAGGGTTTGGAGAAGCTAGTAGGCCCTGCAAAACTGCAGTGGTAAAGCCAGCTCTGGCTTTTGAGTATAGAGGTAAGTGGTAGTGCTTGGTGAAGGTGTGGACTGAACTCCAAGTTGCAGCTTCCAAAATATCCTTCGTTGGTACCCCTCTGAGGAAGGCTGCTGATGTTGCTGTAGCCCTGGTGGAATGAGGCCTAATGTTACCAGGTACAGGTTTCCCATGGTGTGTGTAGCAGAAACGGATACAAAGTCCTATCCATTTTGAAATGGTCTGTTTTGATATAGGCTTTAGTTGAGATCCTGCAGCATAGCATACAAAGAGCTGATCAGATTTTCTGAAAACCTTTGTTTTATCCAAGTAGAAACGTAATTGTCTGTGAATGTCCAAAGAGTGTAGGAGCCTTTCCCCTTTATTCTGGGGGTTTAGATAAAAGGTGGGTAAATGAATGGTTTGGTTTAGAGACACACTGGATACTACCTTTGGCATAAAGGAAGGGTTAGTTCGTAAAGAGACTCTTGATGAAAAATGATGAAAGGCTCCACTGCCATTAGGGCCTGTAGCTCTGAGACTCTTCGTGCTGAAGTTATTGCTAGCAGCAGGGCAGTTTTCCATAATAAAAATTGTAAATCAGCTGAAAAAGCTGGCTCAAAGGGCAGTAGTGTAAGTTTTTCCAAAACAAAATTGAGGTCCCAAGTTAATGTTGGTGCTCTTCGGGGCAGTCTTATGTACTTAGCCCCTCTGAGGTACTGTCTTAATAATGGATGTGAAAAAATAGGAGGATCCGTGTTGTAATGAGCTGAAATAGCTGAAGCATGGATCTTTATAGATGAAAAGGAAAGGCCTTTGTGCAACATCTCAGTTAAATATTGCAGAATCTGAGGAATATTTGGGACAAGAGGATTTTGGCCTTTATCCTGGTTCCAGGCGCAGAATCTTTTCCATTTGTCTGAGTAGGCTTTCCTGGTGCTGGGTCTCCTGGCCTCCAGAATGACATCCATAACAGCTGTAGAGAGAAGTGTTGACTGGTTGTTTAGATAATCTGCCATTTAGCCAGATTTAAAGTCTTGAGCTGGCTGTGTAGAATCTGATTGTTTTGCTGCGTCAGCAGGTGAGGGATTTGAGGTAAAATCCATGGTGGGCCTTGAGCCATGTTCCTTAATATTGGATACCAGTGTTGGCATGGCCAGTCTGGAGCAATGAGTATCATTTGTGGCCTCTCTAATCTGGCTTTTAGCAGCACCTTTGCCAGAAGAGGTAGTGGAGGAAAGGCATACACTGTTAGTGTTTTCCAACTGAATGAGAGGGAGTCCACTTTCCAAGCTAGTGTGTGGTATGTCCTTGTGCAAAACTTTCGCAGTTGGTAGTTTTGGGGGGAGGCAAACAGATCTATGTCTGGGCTCCCCCATTTTTGAGTTATCATTGTGAATACTTGTGGGTCTAGTTTCCACTCGTGAGGATCCATGATATTTCTGCTTAGTTCGTCTGCCAATGTATTTTTCTTTCCTGGCAGGAATTGTGCTTGTAGTTGAACTTGGTAGGTCAGTGCTGTGTTCCACAAGGTCATTGCTTGCCTGCATAGGGGGTAGGAATGTGTGCCCCCTTGTTTGTTTATGTACCACATCACTGTGGTGTTGTCCATCTTTATTAGAAGTTGTCCTGGATGTAGGAGGTCCTTGAAAGCTGTTAGGGCATTTTCTACAGCTAGCATCTCTTTTTGATTGATGTGGAGATGCATTTGATCTGCAGACCATTTGCCCTGAATACACTGTCCTGCCATGTGTGCTCCCCAGGCGTACTCCGATGCATCTGTTGTCATTGATTGCCTGGCTGTGGGCAAGGTGAAAGGCTGACCCTTGTTGAAGTGACATGCCTGAGCCCACCATAGAAACTCCTGTTGAAGGCAGGGAATGAGTGGTATTATTGTTTCCAAGCTGTGGCTGTGTTGAGTCCATACGCTTTTCAGGTACCATTGTAATTTCCTCATATGCAGTTTGGCATATGGTATTAGTAGTATGCAAGATGCCATGAATCCCAAGGCCTGCAAATTTTTTCTTGCAGGGAGTTGGGTCTTTGTTGCCATCATTTTGAAGTATTGAGTCAGTTGTCCTTGCTTGACTGGCGTGAGATAAGCCATCTGCGCCGTTGTATTTAAGCTGGCACCCAGGAATATTATTTCTTGTGAGGGCACTAGTTTTGACTTTTTTCATTTACTGTGTACCCCAGGCAACTTAGTAGGTTTTTTACAAATGCCAGATGTTTTAAAAGAATGTCCTTGCTGTCTGCTTGAATAAGGCAGTCGTCCAGTTATAGATATATTTGGATTCCTCTTTGTCTGCAGTATGCAATTACTGGTGCCAGGCATTTTGTGAAGACCCTGGGTGCAGTAGATAAGCCAAAGGGCAGTGCAGAGAATAAATCAGAGTTATCTTCTGCAATTTTGTCTGATAGGGACATGCAGGTATGCCTCCTTGAGGTCCAACGTTACTAGCCAAGCCATCTTGCCCAGCATGGGAAGAAGTTGCTGTAGTGTGAGCATCTTGAATGTGGGTACTTCCAAGTATGTGTTTAGAATTGAAAGGTCCAGAGTGGGTCTCCAGGCTTTGTCCTTTCTGGGAACCAGAAAGAGTCTTGAGTAAAATCATTGTCCTTGCTCCTGCTTGAGTTACAATATTTAGGACCCATTTGTCTTTTGTGATGATGTGCCAATTGTCTGCAAAAAGTGCAAGTTTTCCTCCCAAAGGGAGCTGCCAAGAGTGATTTGCTTGGCAGTCTGAGGGGTAAGTCATTGTGATTGTCTTCTAATAGTTTGAGACCTGTCTTCTCCTCCTTTCTGGGTTGTGGCACCCCATTGTCGTGGCTTGTAAGAGCCTTGTGGCTGACCTCTGCCCCTTGGGCATCTGTATTTGCCTCTCTGTGGTCTGGCAGAAATTGGAAAGGACCAGTTCTTGGTTGGCCAATTTCTGCTGAAACGAGGGGGTTGAACCTGTAAAAAATCCTTAACCGTCTGCATAGATTTTGCCTTATCCGCCATTTTCTTTAAAACCTCTTCTGCTTTCCACCAAATAAAACATCCTGCTGTAAGGGTGCATCCAATAACTTTGCTTTAACATGATCAGGTAAAGTTTGTTCTTTTATCCAAGCATGCCTACGAATGACAGACCCTTTTACAGCTGCTCTGCAAGAAGCTTCCAATGAATCAAATCCACATTGCAAAGTACGTTTTCCCACTTGTTCTGCTGCATGCAACAAATCTTGCATTTCCTTGTAATCAGGCTGCGCTGTATGTGTGCTCATTTTTTATTTTAATTGAGACATCAAATATTGTTGATATTTCAGCATGTGAAACTGGCAATTTAAGGCCCTCATAGTTAGAGTAGCTGAGGTATATACTTTCTTTCCCCATCTGTCTAGTGCTCTAGAATCCCTTTCAGACGGTACAGGAGTTTTAGCAATAGAGGCCTTAACCCCTTTGGGACCCTGGGAAATGGTTTCTGGGTCAGCATCAAGGCTTTTATAGGAATTTATGTGAGTCAGGGACTCTGTAGTATCTGTCTGGTTTGGCTGGTGCAGGAGGTAATGAATCTGGATTAAGGCTCGATTCTGAATAAAGATCATCCACAATGTCTAACACAGGTGGAACAGCAAGGGGTCTGTGCTGGGGTAGTAAGAGGAACTCTTGGAGCCTTTTCTTAGAATCAGAGTAATCCTGGCCTTCCCAGTGGAAATGTTACCTCATGGTATGTAAAGTTTCCCCAAAAGAGTAGTCTTCTGGGGGAGATGCTGAAGGAATAGACTCTTCAGCATCAGAGTCTTCATAAGAGGGAAAAGAGTACTCCTGTTCCTTAGAAGAATCTGAGGAAATGGAAACCTGGTCAGAGGAAGCATAGTCCTCCTCTTGTCTAGGCTTTTTGTCAGGTGGGAGATGGGAACCCCTGATTAGGGTAATTAAGTCTTCGGCCATCTTAAGCATCTGTTTCTTAGGCAAGGGGCCTTGCACTGGAGACTGCTGTACAGGCTTCCTTACTTTTAATGGAGTTTTCAGTTTTGCATAGGATTTAATAGTAAGTGTAGTCAGTCTGAAGACACCTTCAGCAACTGACGGCCTTTCAACTGCACCGGGATCCCCTTCAGCCATGGAGTCGGAAGGGTCTAAAGATAAAGGCTCTGGAGGCCCTGCAATCTCCGCTTGGGAATCGGATGCAGGCTGGGGTTCTAAATCAGCGGTCATCAGGGGCTGTGTAGGCGCCTCACTGAAAACCGGAGAACCGGTGACTGGCCTAGCAGAGGCCTCGGTGTCTGGTTTGGGTCTCGGCTGCCTGTTCTTATCCTTGCGCTTTTTATGCATCCCGGTCATCAGTTGCTCCGACGGCATGGTATAATTAAATTTTCTACAAAAATAATGTCGGGCGAAATCAAACCGACGTTTAATAGTTCGTTTGTTAAACCTAGCACAAAACCGACAACCTGTGACGTTGTGGTCTGGGCCTAGGAAAGGGATACAATAAGAATGAAAATCCTTATGAGGTATTTGCTTCCCACAAGAAATGCAATTATTAACTTTTTCTGACATCGGATTGAGGCAAGAAAAGGTTCCCAGTGGGGTACTTAGCTTTATTGAAGACTTCAGTCTGAAATTCGATTTGAAAATCTCAGGAGTCAGCCGACCGGCACTTGTGAACTGCTTCTGCTTCGGGCACCGCGTGGCAAGAAAGACTGAAGAAAATGGCTTTGGCTGCCTCTTTTATACCCCTGTCGCACTGACGTCAGGGAAAAAGTGACAGCAACAGATGCCGGTCCAAGACTTTGGAACTTGGGCCGACTGCGGGACCGCCTGATGGCAAATAACCCAAGTGTGATGACTGCAGCAGTGTAACACGATGAACATCTTTGCTTGATATAGATGTGTAGCTTGTTCCAGAGTATAGGAAGTCTCTGGGACATGAATCTATCCCTCCAGCATGTCCTGTTTATTGTGGTGACAAGGTTTAAGTCTTTAGAGTGTGTAGCTTGGATTAGCATCCAAATGTTACTGGAAAGGCTGCACAGAGGGTAGGACAGCATTCCCCCTTACTTGTTTATGTACCAAATCACTGTGGTGTTGTCTGTCCTGATTTGCAGGGTCCCTGGGATTAAGTTCTGTTGAAAGGCTTTTAAGGTCAAGTATACTGCTTGTAACTCCTGCTGATTTACATACACTTTTCTCAGCTGAGGAGACCAATTGCCCTGCATTTTCAGGGAACTTAAGTGGGCACCCCAAGCTATGTCTGAACTGTCTGTGACAATGCTCTTTCCTGCTTCTTTTTCTAGTAAAGAGAAATTCTCCCCTGGGTTCCTCTATATAGTGTTCTTCCACCATAGGAGTTCTTTTTTTAGGTATGGAAGAAGGCACAGTAGGGTTTCCAAGGGTTGGGAATGCTGTTCCCAAACATTTTTCAAGAACCAATGAAGTTTCCTCATGTGTAACTTTGTAAATGGGATCATGAGAATTCAGGATGCCATGTAACAGAGTATCCTCAGGAATTCTCTTGCAGTGATGAGTTGCTTTGAAAGCAGACTGATTAGATAGCCTGTAAAGAAAGGAAGCTTGTCTTGGGGAGGGAAGATTGTTTGTTGAACCAAAACTATGAGTGATCCCAGAAAGAGGATCCTTACTTGAGGGAGTTTGAGATTTTTGAAGACTTATGGTGAGACCCAACTTCTGAAAACCGTCTACTGTGACTGCAAGACTCATAGGATCTCTGATGTGGCTCTTCCCTGAATGAGATGGTCATCTAAGTAGGGGTAAATATGAAGCCCCAGAGTACAGCAATGTACTATCAGAGGAGCTATACATTTTGTGAAAAATCTGGGAGGAGTAGACAATCCAAATTGTAAAGCACAGAACTGGAAGCGAGAACTTGTTGCTACAAATCATAGGTACTTCCTTTGACAGTTTGCAATGAGGACATAGAAGTCAACATCTTTTAGGTCTAGAGTGACTGTGAAGGCATCTTGGAAGATCATGGTCAGTAGTTTTTGCAATTTAAATATTTTGAAGTTTGGGATGTTGAGAAACTTGTTTAGCTTTTAGAGGTCCAAGATGGGACTCCAAGTCCCCTCCTTTCTTGGAACTAGTAAAATCCTTGAGTAGAAGCCTTTTCTTTCTTGTCCTGGAAGGACAGGCTGGATGGATCCTTGGTGAAGAAGTTTCCTGAGGATGGATGGTAAGAAGTTTTCCTGCTCTTTTGGTGTTTTTGGAATGCCCAAGAAGGGGGGATTTCCCTGAACTGGATGTAGTACCCCTTCTCTATGATGCTTAGTACCCATTGGTCCCTGGTGATGTTTTTTATTGAGTTAGGAAGAAAGACAGCCTTCTAGCCAAAGGCTTGGAGGGGGTGGGGTGTGAAACAGTATGGGAGGCTGGGATGTAGCATAGTCAAAGTTGGTGTCTGTGCTATGTGGGACTCTTTGGAGCTATCTGCTCTGTGTAACTGTTCTGTTTGCCAACTCCTGGATTGTCTTGGTCATTTGCCATGGAAAGGTCACCCCTTGTTCAAGGTTTAGAAGGGTAATTCCTAATGTGCCTTGGTGTTGGAGACAGGTAAAATTATTTCACAGTTTCAATTTGCTTTCCTTTTTTATCCATCTTCTCAAAAACTTGTTCAGCTAAGGGATCAAAAAGAAATTTCTAATCTAACAGGGCATCCAGTAGTTTAGCCATTTCCTGACCTGACAGGGGCTGGGTCCTGAGCCATGCATGTCTCTGCGGCAGCTGCTTTGTAAGAAGCATCTAGGGCGTCAGCCACATTTTAGGGAGTGTCTGGTGACATGTAAAGCTTCTCTGCCTGTCTCCTGTATTTCTTTAGATAACGTTCTATCCACAACAGTCCACCTTAGCTAGAATTTTGTCCTGTAAAGATTCAATGCTCTCATTGCTGGGATGGAAGAGGAATAAGCCTTTGCCCCAAATCTGTCTGATAATCTACTTTCCCTATCATTAGGTAGGGGATGTTTTGATTGGTCCCTTAGCTGTCTAATAATCTACTTTCTCTGTTATTAGGAGGGGGATGTTTGATTGGTCCCTTAGTAAAACCTTTTGTGGATCAGCGGAGACTACAGAAGGGTCAACTTTTAGGTTTTTGTAAAGGTGCCTAGGAGCAGGAGGCAGAGAATCAGGGTACAAAGCAATGTCTTCAAAGACGTCATCCAATACAACATGAAGAGGTAGGAATAGCCAGTGGTCTGGGTGAAGGCAAACTTAGCAGTTCCCTAGAAGTGGGTCTGAGCCTGTGAGAGCTACTTACTTTCCCATCTGAAAACCTCTTTCATTCTATGCAGGGTGTGCCAAAGGAGAGGTTCTCAGTGTGGAGGTGGAAGAGAGGTTGTCACCAGAGTATGAGTCTGGGTAAGTACGTGCTGGCAAGTGTCCCCTTCGCTTAACTTTGTGAATGTAAACAAGAACATGACACATAAGCAAAAGCAGCAAGAACACTTTGGCTAAATAGTATTTTGTGCATCAATTTTAATAAGTTTTTTATTTAGCATTTTGGATTTTGTACTATGTATATTAAGTTTGTATGTCCTCTGATGAACAGTTGGGCAAACAGATGGCGTGACAGGTAAACTTTTTTGAAGGGTTTTCCATATTAGTTGTACCAACAGCCCAACAGTACGCTAGAGAGTCAGAGAAAGAATGTGTAGCAGCAATATGACAGCTGCGACTGAGTAAGTCACGATACAATACAATACTGGCAAAGAGGTGGTATCTGGTCCACATCTATTGTTCATAGGTAGGTACTAGGCTATTGGCCCTAGGGCCTATATAAGCCTAGCCAAAGGTACCCTGGCTTTCGCCACCCAAGAAAATTATTTTCCTGTGCCACTGTCGAGCAAAGCCACAGAAGTGATCACCTAGACAACACACAATGAAATGATGTATGCATTATCACATCTAAGCTTATGCAGAGCAATGCATGGACTGGCCACCTTCTGCATCAGAGATCACTATGCTCACATAGGTTAGGGAAAGGAGGAACGCAGTCATCATCATTTGTATCATTAGTTGCACAGGTGGGAGTAGCACATTGACAGGTGACTGTAACTATAAGATGGGAGTAGGATTATGGGAGTTGAACATGTTAGCCACATACTCTAGAAGGCTGCTAGGAGTCAGGGATCACATCCTCCAGTGGCAGGGTCAAACTTCCATGACTTAACCATTAGCATCATCCACTGTGTTGGCTTGGGGTGTTGGGGCTTGGTGTGATGTGGGGCAGGGAAGATGTAGAACTATGGGACAATTAATGTCCACCCTGAAAAAAACATAGTGGGTTGATCCTGATAAGTTCATAGCTCCTCCCCTTACAAATTTGGTTATTAGTTGGAGTTAGCATTCCAAACAGCCTCCCCACACCATTTTCTTACTGTAGCCATTCATCAGCACAGGGGACTGGAACTCCATACCTTTTTGGCATTTCCACACTTCATCCACAGGCAAATTGTATCAAGCCATGGGCCTGCATATCAGCAGCCTCACTGCCGCTGAAATCCACCATATGTAGGGTTTGATGTTCTTCTTGTAGCACATTAGCATGCAGGACACCTTCCCTAACTTTGTAAAGTTCCAAATCTGAAGCATCTTTACTGAAATCCTTCTAATTCACACAGTTTTAGCAGTGTTATGTGAAATGATCTTGGTGCTTCATACCACTATAACAAGGGCGAGAAAAGCATAGCATTTATGCAAATGAAGCTAGTTAGGATCCCTGTCTGTGAATTGCTGCCACAGTACATTTTGCTACTCAAACATACTATCGCTATGTATGCTATGGTGACTGTAAAGCAGAGCATTATCCATTCCTAGTGCCACTGTGGAATGCTAGGAAGATACAATAGTGCCTTAGTGCAGTGCTACACTGCATGACACACCAGTGTTTATCTGTATCCTTTCTTAGTGTCACTGTGCAAAGCTAGACAGATACAGTAGTGCCTTAGTGCTGTGCTGGGCAGATGGAGTAGTGCCTTAGTGCAGTACTACACTGCATGACACACCAGTGTTTATCTTTATTCATTCTTAGTGTCACTGTGTAATGCTAGGCAGATACAGTAGTACCTTAGTGCAGTGCTAGGCAGATGCAGTAGCGCCTTTGTGCAGTGCAAGGCAGATGCACTAGTGCCTTAGTGCAGTGCTAGGCAGTTGCAGTAGTGCCTTAGTGTAGTGCTACACTGTATGACACACCAGTGTTTATCTGTATCTATTCTTAGTGTCACTGTGCAATGCTAGGCAGATACAGTAGTGCATTAGTGCAGTGCTAGGCAGATATAGTACTGCCTTAGTGCAGTACTAGGCAGACATAGTACTGCCTTAGTGCAGTGCTACACTGCTTGACACACCAATGTTTATCTGCACACAAAGAGTACTATTTTGCTTCTCAAGCTGTCCTATGTGAAAGTTAATGGCTACTTCATGTACTGTGGAATGCAGGGAGACTCACCATGATATGCCACAGAGAGTGGGATTTTCCTGTTCTTCCAGCACAGATACTTACAGGACTGGGTCAGTATGATAGCTTATTACAGAATGTGGATGCCTAGCACAAGCTTGTCTCACTATGGTGAGTGATGACACTGGCATCACTCATTCTGGTAAGAACTGCAGTATTGGTACAGTGATCTGAGGTGGCATCACTTGACGTGCTGTCAGTGGGACAACAGAGAGTCTAAAATATGCTGCAAGCATTTTATGTACTATTGTGTTCTGCTATCTTAACTGTTGGACATGTATACTTAGGAATGTGTACTTTGTTTTCCAGCAGAGGAAGAGAATAGTACAGTTGTGTACACTTACCGTAGTACACGTACCGTAAATGTACATGTTCGAGTGTATTCACTGTTGCAGACATCACATTTGAGTTATCTGCTTGCAGTAGCCCTCAGTCGGCCTGATTAACAAAGTCTTGGGTCCCGCATCAGTTGCTGTCTCTTCTTCCATGACATCAGGTCGTCAGGGGTATAGAACATGCAGCCGACGCCATTACATCAGTTTTTCTTGCCCCAGATGTCAGGTGCCCCCTTAATGGAAGCTCTGTCCAACCAGTGATTCATGTCCCTGCCCAAGTAGCTGACACACATACCCCTTGAGGTCTGATTTACACACACACACACACACACACACACACACACACACACACACACACACACACACACACACACACACACACACAAGGATATACCTCTACTAAAAAAGCAAATACACCAAAAAGCTTTTAAGTATAGTAAAGGAGAGTAGAGGTATAGCCAAAAAAAAAAATCAGGGGGCTGGAGGGAGGGTAACCAGGACTGCAACAGTGAATACACTCGAACACTACATTTATGGTAAGCGTACACAACTGTACAATGTTCTTCATGTTTCACTGTTGCAGTCATCACATTTGGGTGGATTCCCAAAGCTAAGGATGGGAGGAGGAATTTAGATAGCATTAGGACCAGCTATAAGACCCTGCAAGACTGCAGTGGCAAAGCCAGCTCTGGATTTAGAGAAAATTGGTAAATGGTAATGTTTGGTGAAAGTCTGTACAGAACTCCAGGTAACAATTTCTAGGATGTCCCTGGTAGGGACACCGTTGAGAATGGCTGTAGTGGTAGATGCAGCCCTGGTTGAATGGGGTCTGATTCCCTGTGGGATAGGTTTTCCCTGGTGCTTATAGCAGAAATGAATGCAATGGCCTATCCATTTAGAAATGGTTTGCTTTGAAATAGCCTTCCCCTCTGCCCCTGCAGCAAATGCCACCAGCAGTTGTTCAGATTTCCTTTGAGGTTTAGTCCTGTCCAAGTAAAATCTAAGTTGTCTGTGCACATCTAAGGAATGCAGTATCCATTCCCCTTTGTTATGTGGATTAGGAAAGAAGGTTGGCAAAAGAATGGATTGATTAAGAGCCACACTGGATACCACTTTGGGCATGAAGGAGGGATTGGTTCTGAGGGAAACCCTGTCCGCATGAAAGATGATGAAAGGCTCCACTGCCATAAGAGCCTGTAATTCAGATACCCTTCTTGCAGAAGTGACTGCTAAAAGGAAAGCTGTTTTCCAGGAAAGGAATTTAAATCTGCAGTAGCAGCTGGCTCGAAAGGAGGAAGAGTGAGTTTCTTCAATACAAAGTTAAGGTCCCAGGCTGGAGTTGGGGCTCACCTGGGTGGTCTTAAATTTTTGGCCCCTCTGAGGAACTGCTTGAGCAGTGGATGAGAGAAGAGGGGAGGCTCTGTGTTATAATGAGCTGACATGGCTGAGGCATGAATTTTAATGGAGGAAAAAGAAAGGCCCTTGTGAAGCATCTCAGTTAAGTATTGTAAATCTGAGGTAAGTTGGGCGCTACTGTGCTCATCCCTTGAGATTGGTTCCAGGCACGGAATCTTCTCCATTTTTCAGCATAAGATTTTCTAGTACTAGGCCTCCTTGCCTCTAAAATGATATCCATCACTGGTTTACTGAGGGATGGTAAAGAAGACATTAGGTACTTTGGAGAGGAGAGGCAGAGGAGGAAAGGCATAAACTGATAGTTTTTTCCAGCTGAAGGACAGAGCATCCACTTTCCAAGCTTGTTTGTGGGGAGTCCTTGTGCAAAATTTGTCTAATTGGTAGTTCTGGGGGGAGGCAAACAGGTCTATATCCGGGCTCCCCCATTTGTTTATCAACATGTTGAAAATCTTTGGTTCCAGTTTCCACTTGTGTGGGTCCATGAGGTTTCTGCTTAGTCCGTCTTCCAGTGTATTTAGTTTTCCTGGCAGGAACTGAGCTTGTAGATGCACTTGGCAGCTCAAGGCTGTGTTCCACAATGCCATGGCTAGTCTGCATAGGGGGTAAGAATGGGTACCTCCCTGCTTGTTTATGTACCACATAACAGTGGTGTTGTCCGTCTTTACCATTAATTGTCCTGGAAAAATGTGGTCCTTGAAGGCTGTCAGAGCATTCTGTACCGCTAACATTTCTTTTTGATTGATATGCAGGTGCATTTGACTTGGGTTCAATTTGCCCTGAATGCACTTTCCCTCCAGGTGAGCCCCCCATGCATAGTATGATGCGTCTGTTGTTAGGGTTTGGGTGGCAGGGGGGAGAGTGAATGGTAGTCCCTTGTTTTGGTGGCAGGCATCTGCCCACCAAAGGAACTCTAGGCATAGGCAGGGTATGATAGGAATCATTGCTTCTCGATCCTGAGAATGTGGACACCATAGGCTTTTTAGATACCATTGTAGTTTCCTAATATGCAGTCTTGCATATGGAATTAGAAGAATGCAGGAGGCCATGAACCCCAAGGCTTGCAGTGTTTGCCTTGCAGATAGCAGGGGTTTTGTGGCCACTAGTTTGAAATAGGTTGCCAAATGAATTTGTTTCTCTGGCGTAAGGAAAGCCATCTGGGAAGTTGTATTCAAGCTTGCTCCCAGGAATATAATTTGTTGACAGGGTACCAGGTGTGATTTATTTTCATTTATGGTGTACCCCAGACAAGTTAGCACCCTTTGTACAAAGGTCAGATGATTCAAAAGTATGTCCTGGCTTTCTGCCTGCAATCATCCAGGTATGGGTATATTTGAATATTTCTTTGTCTGAAAAATGCAATGACTGGAGCGAGGCACTTTGTGAATACCCTGGGCGCAGTAGATAAGGCAAAGGGCAGTGCAGAGAACTGATAGTGCGTGTAGCCTGCTTTGAAGCGTAGGTATCTTCTGCAAGATTCCCTGAATGGGATGTGCAGGTATGCTTCCTTTAAATCGAGTGTTGCCAACCAGGCATCTTTGCCTAGCATATGAAGCAACTGGTGAAGAGTCAGCATCTTGAATTTTGGAATCACGAAAAAGGTGTTTAGAGTAGACAGGTCCAGGATAGGATGCCATGAATTGTCTTTTCTGGGTACCAGGAAAAGTCTTGAATAGAAACCTTGTCCCTTTTCCTCTTCTGGTACAGTTTGAATAGCCTTTATGCTTAAGAGAGAGTGTACTTAATATTGAGCCTCTGCCCATTGATTTGGGGTTAGGTCTGGCAAACTGTTTGGGGTTGGTAACGTGTGGAAGTGAAATCTGTATCCTTGGGACACTATATTTAAAACCCATTTGTCCTGGGTAATGAGTTCCCAGTTTTTTGCATGTAGAGCAATCTTTCTCCCCAAAGGAGCAGTGAGTTGAGAAGGGCTTGGAAGTTTTAAAGTTAAGTCATTGAGTCAGTTTACCATAGGGGGGACTTTTACTAGTCCCAGACTTGAAGTAGGGGCCCCCCACCGCTTAGTCCTGTGCGTACCCTGGGACTGAAGCCTTGGTGTTCTGCTGGATCTGGGTTTGGACTGAGAAGGCTTGGAAGAGGCAGGAAAGGACCAATTCTTAGAAGGCCAGTGCTTGCTAAATCTTGGAGGTTGTACTTGTAAGAAATCATTTTGCATAGATTTAGCTTTTTCCTCCATCTTTTTAAGAACAACTTCTGCCTTATTGCCAAACAGGCAGTCCTGATTTAAGGGAGCATCCAGTAATTTAGCTTTAACATGATCTGGCAAGGATTGCTCCTTAAGCCAGTCATGCCTTCTAAGTACAGACCCAGTGACAGCAGTCCTGCAAGATGCCTCTAGTGAATCAAAACCACATTGCAAGTATGTTTTCCAACTTGTTCAGCAGAATGCATTAAATCCTGTAAATCCTTATTTTCAGCACAATCAGGAATCAACATCATTTTCTGTTTAAGCAATCCAATAATATGCTGCTGATACTTTAACATATGAAACTGGCAGTTTAAGGCCCTAATGGCCAAAGTTGCAAAAGTGTATACCTTCTTACCCCATCTATCCAGCGCCCTGGAGTCTCTATCAGAGGGGGTAGGACTTTTTGGCAGTAGTAGCTTTAATGCCCTTGGGCCCCTGTGAAATGGTGTCAGGATCCGCAGTAGGATTTTTGAAAAGGAACTTGTGAGAGTCAGGAACCCTGTAAAATCTAGCAGGTTTTCTGGTTTTCTGGGAGCAGGAGGTAAAGAGTCAGGGGCCAAGCTAGATTCCGAAAAGGCATTATCAACAATGTCTAGTACAGGAGGGATAGCTAAAGGCCTGTGCTGGGGCAGGAGTAAGAAATCCATAAGCCTCTTTTTAGAATCAGAGAATTCCTGACTTTCCCAACAAAAATGCTCCCTAAGAGTATGCAAGGTTTCACCAAAAGAGAAATCCTCTGGGGTGGAAGCAGAAGGAATAGAGTCCTCAACATCAGAATCCTCATAGGTAGATAAGGGTAAATCCTGGTCATCAGAGGAAACAGAAATTTCAGAATCCTGGTCAGAAGTATCATAAGCAAACTCAGTCCTAGGTCTCTTAGAGGGGGAAGGTTGGCTTCCCCTAATTAAAGTAATAAGGTCTTCAGCCATTCTTATCATTTATTTTTTAGGCATAGAGGCCTGACCATGCGGTCTGGGCGTCAGTGTTCTAGGCATGGTTCGAGTTTTAGACCTTGAAGAAGAAGATGGTGTTGGTTTAATATGCAAGTCAGTAGGCCTGAATACACCCTCAGAAGCCGGTGCCTGCACAGCGGCTCCAGACCCATCCAAGGTAGAGACATCTGCAAGGCGGCTCCAGACCCATCCAAGGTAGAGACATCCGCAGGTTCCACAGTTGAAGCATCTCACGGCATTCCGGACTCCAAATGGGTCTCAGTAGAGGCCTGAGAATCTGAAGTAGTGGGTATCAGGGTCTGCAAAAGCACCTCACTGAGTACCTGTGAACTGGCGACTGGCTTAGGAGAAGCGTCGTCGGCAGCTTTGGACCTAGGCGGCCTGTCTCTGTTTTATCTTTGCGTTTTTTCAGAATGTCGGTAGTCGGATGGCTTACTGAGGACATATCTAGATATGAACTGAGCACCAAAATATTTAGAAGCGAAAATATACTGACGATGGATAGTTTCTGGTTTAAATAAGGCACAAAACCGACAGCGAGGTACGTCGTGGTCAGGGCCTAGGCAAGGAATACAATACAAATTAAAATCATTATGAGGTACTTGCTTTCCACAAGAAATGCAATTATTTACTTTTACTGACATTGGTTTAGAGCAAGAAAAAGTTTCCCCAACAGGGTACTTAGCTTTTAGTTGAAGACTTTGGTTCTGAAACTCGAAAAAAAAAAAATTCAGGAGTCAGCCGACCACCACTTGCGAACTGCTTCTGCTTCGGGCACCGCATGGCAAGAAAAACTGATGTAATGGCATCGGCTGCATGTTTTATACCCCTGAGTACCTGATGTTATGGAAGAAGAGACGGCAACCGACGCAGGACCCAAGACTTTGTTAATCAGGCCGACTGAGGGCTACTGCAAACAGATAACCCAAATGTGATGACTGCAACAGTGAAACATGAAGAACATCTGCTTAAAATGGCTGGATGTCGCAGAAGTCAGAAGTGACTCTCCTGACAGTCGAGTATTCATGGCATCTGTGCGGTCTACTGTACAACTACAATTGTGTCTCTAGCATATATATGTAATCATTTTTCCCATTGTATCATCCTTCTGCATGTCCAGTTGTGGAGGATGAGGTGGAGGGGAGGCTGCACTCACCTCCTGGTGTGATGGTTCTTTTGCTAAATATGCTCTAAAAGGGTCACTACTGCCCTCTACGGTTGCTTCCTGTGGGGAAGAGGTCTGCTCTGGTCTCCTATCCATTGTGGAGGCTGCTGGCTATCAAGGTGTTCCAGCAACTGGATTCTCGCATTAGCAATGCTAAGTGCCTTCTGGCATAGTTTATGAAGTAATGCAACCAGCAAGCACTACCCACCGGACCACCAGAGCTACAACCAGTCATATCACTGGCCACTCAAGCAAGTGATGCCTGGGTTTGCTGCCCTATAGCTGGTCTGGCATCCAACCATCCCAGGACCCTGTCCTATACCAATCCTGGTGTTTTCCTTCCAACAGATGCCATTCTCCAGCCTTGTCTGTCATCCAACCATCATCACCACTAGTCTCTACCTTTTGCATACTCGTGTCTGTCCACTGTGTTATCAACCTTCTGTTGTCTGCCTGAGTCTGTGTTGTGTGTTTAAGACTGTCTGCCCCTATTACCAGTCCTTTTCTCCAAATCCCATCTCCAGCATTCCCGCAACAATTTTCTTCTAAAAAAATTACCCTTCCTCCCTTCTATCTTTTATACCTTACGGTTACTTTTATGTGTTTCCCTCTGTTTCTCCCTTTTCTCCATTCCTATGTACCCAATTTCTGCTCCATTTCCTTGATGAACAGGGTTAGCACTCTGTTGTGCACATACATGGTGGTCTACTTGGTGGTGATAATGTTGCCCTTCTTGTGTCAGATGACAATGACATGCAGCTGGGTGGTGCTACATTGCACACATGATCATGCACTGTCTCGACTTTACTAGCCTACCTTTGCCATCATAGAGCAGTGTAGTGCTGCTTATCCCGTGAGCACTATTTGACTATTTAACTCTGCTCTACATTGCGCCCATGAGCATGCACTGTCTCGACTTTACTAGCCTACCTTTGCTGTTTACGTCTGTTATAGAGCAGTGTAGTACTGCTTGTCCCGTGAGCACTACTTGACTATTTAATTCTGCAGTTCTTTGCATGGACAGCTAGTGCTATTCAATGCCTAATGCATGTCTGATTAGTGGTGTGCTTCTCCCTGCTGAGACCTCAAAAATTAGTGCTGCCTACGAATCCCAGCTGCTACACTCACAACGATATGGATACAAAAACATTAAAAATCTGTCACAGAGTGCTGTCTCCTCTTCCTAACACCAGTCACAAACCCTCACATCATTGTATTAGCTGTACAGAGCAGAAGCATAAAACTGCTAGTGAATAGAGACAGTACATTTTTATCTTTCAACTGCAGTCTAACTTAAGAAACATGCATTCTTTTGCACTTAACATTAGATTAATCTTACATTGTCTTAATCTGTAAATATTTTCTTGAATGCAAAAACACTTAAAAACATGATGAATCTTCATCTGCAGTTTTTTTACTCTCTCTCAATAGTACAAACCTAGTTAAAATATAAAATATAATAAAATACAGGACAAAAAAACTCTGAGCTGACATTGTTCATTTTGGCCCATAATGTTAATTATATAACTGGCATTAGACAGATGTTAAGCAGAAGTTAACTATCAAGCACTATTGTACAAAGGCAGTAATTATCTGACAAAGGTCATGGGGTAAGCAGCACTTTCACCCAAAGCTGAGGTCAGGTGGGGAGGAAGACTCCCGAAACAAGACTTCTCACGTACACACTACATTTAACAGAATCATGTGAGAAACTCTCCAATGCCTGAGTTTCCTCTTCTGCAAATAATATGTTGGTGGTACTCTGCATACCCTTAGCAAGTGTTTCGTTATTTTAATCAGCAAGAAAGACAAGTCTGTGCGACCTGCCTGCAAGAATGGGTTTTCAGAGTCTTGTAAAAATGATTAACGTGACTGGTTTTATCTTCGACATTCTCCAGAGAGAAAAGAGTTCAGTTTCTGTGAGATAATCAAGATTTTTTTTTCTGAAAGCACAGTATTCTGAACAGGACTATTATTATGACAAACACTGGACTGTAAGAAATTATGTCTCAGAAATGTGTTAGCCATACACTCCCAAAAATTTTACCGCCTAGTCTGTCTGCAATAACTGTAACTGGTCCTGCACAATAATTTCTCCACACCTAATTGCTCATAGAACTTTTATGCCAGCCGGAGACATACTTGGCATATCAACATACTGCAGTTTGCACTTTTTATTTATAGTTTGGCTCTTAACCACCTTTCTCTTCACTTACTTACTCTTACACTACTTTTCTTACTGTCATAGCCGGCCTTAGGCATAGGCCAACTAGGCGGCCGCCTAGGGCGCCGCTCTAGTAGGGGCACTTTTCCAGTATTTATTTAGTGCAGGTAGACCAGGATGGGGACACTGGGTGGTATGGTAGGGGGCGCCGTGGAGCCCTTTTGCCTAGGGCACCAGTTGACCTAAGGCCGCTTTTACTGTCCATCTTTTCTTACATCAACACGTAACACCTCTTATCCCCCTGTCCTACTATAACTGTACTAAGATTACATGTAAAACTTTTTGCCACCACTTTTATATTCCCAATGTGTTAACAAATCTACTTGTGAATATGTACCAATGTTTCTTATTTTTTAACATATATATGTATATATATATATATATATATATATATATATATATATATATATATGTATGTGTGTGTGTGTGTGTGTGTATTTTTAACTGAATATGTACTAATGTTTTTCTTATTTTTTAACTGGATTTCCACTGTAAACTTTTATACTATGTAATACCTTTGTTCTTCACCAGTATTACAAAATGTGAATGGATTGTTTACATTGTATACTGTTGTCACGGAGCTTTTCTCCCTGGGACTCCATTGAAAAAGTACAGTTTTGTACCTACCATAAATGTAGATGTTCGAGGATCCACATTGCTGCAGTCCTAACTATTGGGTAGTCCGCTGTCCCAGTCGGCCCGAATACCAAAGTATATGGCTGACGTCGGTCAAGGCGCATTAGACTGACGTCAGTACGTCAGGGTACTAATGCGCATGACCGACGTCATATCCTCAGTCTTTTCTTGCCCCAGATGTCAGAAGACCCTAAAAAGACAAGGCCAAAACCAAAAACTCCAAACATTCCTGCACCAAAAACATGTACAATATATACAAAATTACCAGAGTATAACCTCACCTACACAACCACCCCTAAACACAGAGGGGAAGGAGGGAGGGTAAATTGGACTGCAGCAATGTGGATCCTCGAACATCTACATTTATGGTAGGTACAAAACTGTACTATGTTCTTCATTCCACATTGCTGCAGTCCTAACTATTGGGTAGAATCCCAAAGCAGAGGTAAGGGAGGCTGGCAAATCATAAGGAAGCAGGAGCTGACAACATGCCTTGCAAAATAGCTGTGGCAAAACCAGCCCTAGATTTAGAGTAGAGAGGAAGGTGATAATGCTTAAAGAAAGTATGCACTGAACTCCAAGTAGCTGCCTCCAAAATATCCTTAGTTGCCACCCCCCTTAGAAATGCTGTTGAAGTGGCAGTAGCCCTAGTGGAATGAGGCCTAATCCCAGCCGGAATCTCCTTGCCATGATGGGAATAACAAAATGCAATGCAAAACCCAATCCACTTAGAAATAGTTTGTTTTGACACAGGCTTGCCCTGAGAACTCAAAGCAAAAGAAACAAACAACTGCTGAGACTGCCTAAAATCCTTAGTCCTGCTTAAATAATAACGCAATTGCCTGTGCACATCTAAAGTGTGCAAAATCTTTTCCCCTTTATTTTGGGGATCTGCATAAAAAGTAGGCAAATGAATAGTTTGGTTTAAAGCCACACTAGAAACCACCTTAGGCATAAAGGAAGGATTAGTACGTAATGATACCCTATCCTTATGGAAATCAAAAAGGCTCTACTGCCATAAGGGCCTGCAATTCAGAAACCCTTCTTGCAGAAGTAATGGCCAACAAAAAAGCAGTCTTCCATGACAAGCATTTCAATTCAGCAGAAGCCGCAGGCTCAAAAGGTTGTAGAGTAAGTTTCTCCAACACAAAATTGAGATCCCAAGCAGGAGTAGGAGCTCTACGGGGGTCTTATATTCTTTGCCCCTCTAAGAAATTGCTTGAACAAAGGATGCGAAAACAATGGTGGGTCACAATCATAGTGAGCTGAAATTGCTGCAGCATGAATCTTAATGGAAGAGAAAGACAAACCTTTGTTCAATAACTCAGTAAGATATTGAAGAGCCACACTCAAATTAGGCTCAGAAATCTCCAAATTGTTTGCTGCACTCCAAAATAAAAATCTCTTCCATTTTTCTGTACACTTTCCTTGTACTAGGTCTTCTGGCTTCCATAATCACATTTAAAACTTGTTGAGGAAGTTGAGACCTGCTGTGTTTCAAAACAGAAAATGCCAGGCTGTTAGATGAAGAGAGTGAAGCTTGACATTGAGCAGGTGACCGTCCTTCTGAGACAACAGGTGTGGAATCAAAGGTAAAGGCCATGGAGGCTTCCTTACCAGACTCCTCAGTAATGGGTACCAGTGTTGCCGAGGCCAATCTGGAGCTATTAAAATCATCCTTGGCTTGTCTTGTCTGACCTTTAGGAGCACCTTTGGGAGAAGAGGCAGAGGTGGAAAGGCATACACATGAAGATTTTTCCAACTGAAAGAAAGAGCATCCACTTTCCAAGCTGTGTGATGAAACCTCTTTGTGCAAAACTTTGGCAGCTGGTGGTTTAGTGGAGAAGCGAACAGATCTATGTCTGGAGTTCCCCATGACACTGTCAATTTTGAAATACATGAAGATCCAGTTTCCACTCGTGGGGATCCATGATTTGTCTGCTTAACACATCTGCTAAGGAGTTCTGTGCTCCCGGCAGAAACCTTGCCTGAAGAGTTAGTTGCAAGCTGAGCGCAGTCTCCCATAAAATCATTGCTTGCCTGCACAACGGGTAAGAATGTGTTCCCCTTGTTTGTTGATGTACCACATGACAGTTGTGTTGTCTGTTAGAATCAACACCTGCCCTGGAAGAAGTAACTCCTTGAAAGCCATTAATGCAAACTGGACTGCTAACATCTCTTTCATGTTGATATGTAGATGCTGTAGTCTGGCAGGCCACTTGTCTTGTATCCACTTTCCATTTAGATGAGCTCCCCAAGCAATGTCTGAGGCATCTGTCGTTAGAATCTGACTCGCCTCTGGCCGGGTCACAGAGAGTCCCTTGTTTAGGTGACATTCCTGAGCCCACCACAAAAATTCCTTTTGAATGCAAGGTATTATTTGAATGACAGTGTCCAAATCCTGGCAGTGCTGTGTCCATACATTTTGAGATACCATTGCAGCTTCCTCATATGCAGTTTGGCATTGGGAAGCACCAGAATACAAGATGCCATGAACCCTAAGGCTTGAAGGACTGTCCTTGCAGTCAGCCCGGACTGAAGAGATAGTTGATGGAAGTAACTGGAAAGATTCTTTTGTTTGTCCGGGGTTAAAAAGGCCATCTGGGCTGCTGTATTCAGTCTCACACCCAGAAAGCACATGTCTTGAGAGGGTACTAGACTGGACTTTATTTCGTTCACAGAATACCCTAGGCATCTTAGCACTGCTATCACAAATTCCAAATGCTGTAAAAGGTCTTCCTTTTCTTGAGCCAGAATCAGGCAGTCGTCCAAGTAAGGATAGATTTGAATTCCTTTTAGCCTGAAGGAAGCTATCACTGGAGCCAGAACCTTTGTGAATACTCTGGGCGCAGTAGATAAGCCAAAGGGCAATGCAGAGAACTGATAATGAGAACTTCCAGCTCGAAAACGCAGATACTTCCTGCAACTTAGTCTGATAGGCACATGAAGGTAAGCTTCCTTGAGATCTAAAGTTACCATCCAGTGATCTTTGCCCAGCAGAGGTAAAAGCTGTTGTAACGTCAACATTTTGAACTTGGGAATGTCCAGATAAGTGTTGAGGATAGATAAATCCAAAATTGGTCTCCACGTGTTCCCCTTCTTCGGTACTAGGAACAGGCGAGAATAAAATCCCAGGCCCCTTTCTGGCACAGGAACTGGCTGAATGGCCCCTATTTGGAGCAACAGAGAAATTTGCTTGTGAGCCTCTTTTCTTTGTAGAGGAGGAATGTCTGGCATGCCTTTGAAAGGAGGCAAGGTATGGAAATAAAACCTGTAACCGTGGTGAATGATATCCAAAACCCATCTGTCTTGGGTAATTAAATCCCAATTTTCTTTGAAAAGAGCCAGCCTTCCTCCCAAAGGTGCTGCCAGGCGAGAATGTACTGGCAGCTGAAAAGGCAGGTCATTGGGTCTGCTTACGAAAGGACTGACCCCTGCCCTCACCAGAAGTCTGAGCAGGGGAACTCCCTGTCCTAGGCCTAAAAGAACCTTGAGCTCTGCCCCTACCACATCTAGACCTACCCCTAGACTGGGAATCATAAGCAGGATAAGTCCATCCCTTAGTAGGCCAATTTCTACTAAACTTCGGAGGCTGCACCTGCAAAAAATCTTTAACAGTTTGCATAGACTTAGCCTTGTCCTCCAGTTTCTTTAAGACTGCTTCCACAGGCGAACCAAACAACACATCAGACTGCAAAGGAGCATCCAAAATCCTTGTTTTAACATGGTCAGCTAAATTCTGATCTCTCAACCAGGCATGCCTACGAAGAACAGAACCAGTGGCAGCCACCCTCGAGGAGGCCTGCACAGCATCAAAACCACATTGCAAGGAATGTTTACCCACCTGTTCAGACACATGAACTAAATCCTGCAACTCTTTACACTCAATACCTTCCGCCAGAGCATCCACCTTAGATTTCAATTGTGAAAGGAGATAATTCTGATATTTTAACATGTGAAACTGACAATTCAACGCCCTCATGGCTAAAGTGGAAGAAGTATACACTTTCTTTCCCCATCTATCCAAAGCCCTTGCCTCTTTATCAGGAGGAACAGGATTTTTAACAACAGAGGCCTTCACACCTTTAGGCCCCTGAGAGAGAGTTTCCGGGTCTGCCCTAGGACTCTTAAAAGATACTTATGAGCTTCAGGCACCCTATAGTACCTATCCGGTTTAACTGGGGCAGGAGGCAAAGAATCAGGATTGAGGGAAGCCTCTGCAAAAACATCGTCCACCACATTCAGAACAGGAGGTATAGCTAAAGGCCTATGCTGGGGTAAAAACAAGAATTCCCTAAGCCTCTTCCTGGAATCAGAGAAATCTTGACCTTCCCATTTAAAATGCTCCCTCATGGAATGCAGAGTCTCTGAAAATGAAAAATCCTCAGGAGGAGAAGCTGAAGGAGTAGAATCATCCACATCAGAATCAGAATAAGGAGGATACTCCTGCAAGTCTTCAGCAAGACTCAGAAGCCTCGAACATTGCTCAAAACTCTCAAACTCAGGTTCCACCCTAGGCCTCTTATCAGGAGGGGCATAGAACCTCTAATCATAGTAATCAAATCCTCTGCCATTTTAAGCATATGTGTCTTAGGCAAAGACCCTGAAGCACTAGGAGAAACCCGCACTCCAGTTAACCTTGGCCTGCCTGTCTTAGAAGCCGTGCAAACAGAAGGGAGGCTCTAACCACCTTAGGAAGAGAGGGAAGAACAGCCACCTGAGAAGCCCCTCAGCCTGGCCTACTTCCTGCGAGGATACATCCTGTAACAGTAAAGTCTCTCCTGAGACTCCAAAGAAACACCTGGCAAAACCTCCGGCTCCAGTGAGGCTTCTAAAGATGCGACGACTGGGACTGTCGGTTCTTCCACTCTAGGCTATGCTGCTTTGTCCTGCGCTTTTGGCGAAGCGGGCCGGAGCCTCCGACGGCATTTTATAATTACAACGCTTCCCAAAACTAACCTGGCACAGTCTAACCTTCTCTTAATAGTGCGTTTGTTAAATCTAGCACAAGAGCGCATCCAACAACGCCGTGCTCAGGCCCTAAACAAGGTATACACAAAGTATGGTAATCCCTATGAGGTATCTGTTTCCCACAAGAAATACAGTTATTCACTTTTTCTGACATCCGGTTAAATACTGAGGCAAGAAAAAACCAAAATATTCCCCAACGGGGTACTTAGCCAACTTTGATTCGGTCTGAAACTCTGACTTCAGAAACTTTCAGAACGCCAACCTGCACTCGCAAAATTGCTTCTGCATCGGACCATGCGGCAAAAAAGACTGAGGATATGACGTCGGTCATGCGCATTAGTACCCTGACGTACTGACGTCAGTCTAATGCGCCTTGACCGACGTCAGCCATATACTTTGGTATTCGGGCCGACTGGGACAGCGGACTACCCAATAGTTAGGACTGCAGCAATGTGGAATGAAGAACATCGGCTCTTCTTGGCCCAACGGACTATCCCGGTAAACAAACTGTAAATAAATAAATAAATAAATAAATAAATAAATATGGTGTCTACCACCCTTTCAGTAAAGCACTTTGTTGCAATGTGCTACTACCCTGCCTGCTTTCTCCTCAGGCTTAATCAGCTTAACTGCAACAGACTCTTCTTTGTGCATCTTACTTGTACACTTGCAGTTAACACTCCTCTGTCTTAAATGAAGCACTAGTTGAAATATCTTGGGGCTTCTTGTGTAAGACTATATCACTTCAGTGTGTTGAAATATCTTGGGGCTTCTTGTGTAAAACTATATCATTTCAGTGTTGTTTTATTCAGTAGGCAATGTGTTTCCAAAGATGATAGCACCAAAGCAGAAGACAATGTAAGAAATGGTATCATCAGCACGTGCCACAGAAATTAAATCAGTTTTACCCTCATGACATCTTTATTCCTTCAAAAGTGCACAGCATCTCACTAGAGCACTGCAGTGCCCTCTCATCATAGTCTTGCTCCTATAGGATGGTTACCATGGTTCCTATGTTCTGTCTCTGCCTGGATAATACCAGCATTCTCCATTTTACATTTCCTTTATGATAAACTTCAGCTGCATTACTTCCCTCATTTATTAGCTGCCTAGTGCATTGAAATTCAGCTCATTCATTTATTTATTAATAAGGTAAACAAAGGAACTGTTGCCAGGGTCTTTTGATCCACAAACCACTGAAAGACAGACCTAACATATAATTTACCACTCACAGCTTACTCAAATACAGATATGACAACAGTGACCAAAATTTGTGCAAATGAAAAAGGCAAAAGATAAAATAAATCATGTTTTACAAGATTTAATGACAGCAACTGTAATTAGTATACTTCCTTAGTCATTATTTTTACTCAGGCCATAGTCCGATAAAAAGGTTAAGGGAAAATCTAAAATATATCTCAGAGCATGTAAAACCCCTTTGGCTTTGCCACCCAGACCCGTGGCTTAATTTATTCCCTTTACACTTATTACAATGTAGTCTGGCCCAGTTAGACTGCATTGAAAGGATGCCATGCAAAAAGCTGAAGAGTAAGACAAAAGTTGGGTGGAAGGTTGGCATAATGGTTAAGGTGTTTACCTTACAGATACAAGGTGCAGGGTTTGATTCTCACATAGGGTAACTGGCTAGGCTTACAATGGCTCACAACAGCAGTTAGCCTAGTACTAATCTATGAACATATGAAAATGTAAGAAGGGGTGGAGAAGAGTATGCTGGCTGACCTAAAGAAATTGTCATGGGGTATCTGATCTGAGAGCACTGGGCAATGTGTGTAGGAGGGAGTAGTGGGCATTGTGGGGGGGGGGGGGGACAAGGAGCCCTTCATTGAGGTGCTATTTCACCTAACCTCAGCTCAGAGCTAGCCATAAATAGGATTATGGAGTCTTTCTTTTCGTCAGCACTGAAACTAGAGAAATATTTTGTTATCAACATATAGTCAGTTCAGCTGATACTAAATTCAAAAAAGTCACAAAGTAAAGAAATTCAGTAGAAAAAGTACATTTCTGGAGACTTCACAACATTATACATGCCAGCAGCTGATTAGTCTCTGTGTCGTGATGTAAGAGGCAAGAAGAATCATGCACAGTTTCAACATGAAAGGAGGAAACAACCCACAGAGCTTGGAGGTCTAAAACGCAGATCAATTGATAATGTTTCTCAGTATCTTGGATGTTAATAATTACCATGGCTTGCCAACAAGTGAAAACTGCAACTGACTTTAGGTTATTTACAATTTGGGAATTAAAACTCTGAATTCCGTAAACAAGTGCAACACAGCAAGACATAACAAAACTTTCATGTTTTCGTTATTTTGGCCAGACTACAAAGTAGTTATAAAAATACAGAGGAGTGAAAACATTAAGCCCCTATAAAATAGTACATACTAAGCTATACTGCCAGACTGTGCCTGATTGGTACCAGCACTACTTGTTAAGAAGTAACACATTTTCATTTAGTCTGCACATGGATATTGTAGGACAAAAGAAAACCACAGCCTCCTACCATGCTGCAAATATGCACTTCCAGACTACCTATAAAATTCTTGCTTTTATTTTAACTTTAAATCTAGTTATGCCTTGCAATACTTCAAACTGAAAGGCACACATCTTTGTGTGTTTAAGGGTGTGCAAAATCACAGACTTTGATGTCAGATTAAAGACTATTTATCTTAGCAATTCTGCCCACTTAACCCTACCTGGTGGTTGTTGAGCTGTTCATCCTAATTGTCAATAGGAGTTGTTTAACACAGGGAAATGCAAGAAGGGGATATAAAAGGAAATGTATTCTAACCTTCTGGCATACTGTCGCTGGAAGGTTAGATTCTTGTCAAAGAGAGCAGAAAAAAACAGATGATTTTGGCCTGTTTGAGATCACTGCAACAAAAATGCACAGTAGCACTTGCCATCTGCATAGGTTCATAGGTTAATACGAGGCCAACTGCCCTTGTGTGCTATTTTAAGCCTAGCCAATTATCCCATGTGAGAATCAAACTCTGCATCTTGTGTCTATAAGTCAAACACCTTAACCATTATGCCAACCTTCCAACCCCAAAAGAAACCATCCCCCTTTCACTGTTGTTAGGGACTGAATAGGCCCGACGCGTAGCAGAAATAATTACCCCTGCCAAGTCTCAAACCCAGGACCTTGTCAACTACAGCACAGTGGCCCACTAGGCCCACTCAGCTCTAAATTATATCACTCCAGATGGGACATGAACCCACAATCCCTGGCTTAGGTGGCCAATGCCGTATCCATTAGGCAACTGGAACAGAACTGCATAACTTAATAGGATGGACAGAATGGGCAACCAAACGTGTTTTGAACAGAGCACCTATATGACAGTAACTCTTGTACTCAGTAAATGAGCACTTCTAATATCATGTTGTCTTTCAACTAAAAGCATATTTGACATATTTTCAGACATACTTACATAATACTGCAGCTCAACATCAACTATGCTATATGTACTGATTGGATACTTTATTCTGTAAAAAAAAAAAAAGAAAAAAATATTTTGCGTTTTTGATGTCTTTGCTCTCATCTACTCATTGTTTGCTGTGTGGCTGTACCTACAAAATGTCATGGGTCATCTGCATGCAGGTTCATGAATACAATTTTCTTCAGAAAAGCTTTGAGAACTGGCATCATATTCTGTTTTTTATAGGTTCGGATTTTTTCTTCTTGTTTCTATTTTATTTTAAAATCTGGTACTGGGTGTTTTTGTCTATTCTGTTTCTATTTTTATTCTTATAAGTTGCCAACAGCTGACTCTTGCTGGTCTATAAGCAATGTCTGACCCAATTCTGTTTGAAAGATTGTGCCTGGAATTCACTCCTGGGGATGATAATACCAGTTTAGGGGACCTAATATTAAAACAAATAATAACAGGAAAAAAGTGAAAGATGCATTACAAGCACCTTCCAATGTTATGGAATAAGCTTCCCCTTACAATCAGTGGTCAGTCAATCATTAATATTCTTTAAAAATAATCTTAATATGCATACGGGAAGTAAAAAAATATAAACAACTGGTTATGATAATCAATCTTGTTGAAGAGTATGAGCTTGGAAGCGAAACCTGCTATGTATGACCCTCTGACCTTAAGAAGGAAAAATAAAAAGTGGAGGAGCGAACACTGTTGTCGTTTCATTGCTACAGCGCCTCATACATTCCATCTTCAAAGTCATGGTGTACAGTTCTCCTACATCTGCAGTTGGCAAATAAACATACTAGTAGCTGGTCTATTAGCTTACATATGGTGAGATGTACGTGTACAGCATACATGTTATCTATTTCCAAACTTCACTACCTACAAAAACAGAGGATGCTGTCCTTAGCAAAAAATAAAGGGGAAAAATACCTGTTTTTTAGCACTCAAAATAACGTAGTGCAGAAGTCTTCATAGGAGGCAATTCTCCACTAAATGAAGTTACTGCATTTTTTGAGTTTAGCTTGCTGCAAAAAGATCTCTAACTCACTTTAATGGAATAAGTATATCTGTGTGTGACATGCCTCTTACATCTTCTTCCTTGTAACCAAGTTAAAACTGCATTCATAAGCTATACGCTACTCCCTGTCGGCAGAAACTTGCTACAAATGTTACATTTGGACTACATTCTTGACCTCAGGCCACAAAACACCTACCAAACACATAACTTAGAGCTGGGTATACTTCAAAAAGGATTTCAACAAAAATACATTTAGTAACATAGTGCATCAATGTGATTGGTCTTCTCTCAAACCGCATGCGTTAGGTTAGAAGGTAACATTCTGCACTTTAAAAGTACAATTTTAGGTATCCTCAATTCTTTAGCACCTACTTGGGGAAAAAAAAAGAGTAAAGTGCTGCTCTGCTCCATGGATGTTCACCAGCATTTAGTAGCTAATGTTTAAAAGAGACAAGGCTTGCAAACAATAGAAGACTATCCAACATGCACACACCAGTCAACTTTACTACACATGTTGATCTACATTAAATTTACAACACATGTTGATCTACATTAAATTTCAATGTGCCATAGTAAAAAAAATACTTCCACTATGTACAAAACAACAACCAAAATCCCAGACGATATTGGGCATACCTTAATAAAGACACATACCCACATGAAACAGATAAACAAATTAGTTCTTTATTAAGTAAATATTTCATTGACTCAGTTAACTCAATAAGCACAACTCTACTCTCTAACAACCATTAGGGCGGCACATTTAACCTTTCGCGGGTCAGTGTGAGCTAAATTAAGAAATTACCCCAAAATAAATTAAGTCCATCTCTTGCTCCTGATGACCTTCATTTAGAACACTGCCACCTATCTTCCTGCCCCCTCAAGACAGGATAGTAATAGAAGGAGGAGTCCTTTTTCCACTAACAACATATGTATAATCTCCTTGTCATAGCTTTTACCTCCAAAAGAAACCTTTTCTTTCCCCAATCCACCATTAACAATATCTGCAGATATATTATTCTCTCTTTCCCAGGACATAATAACACTGCAACACGGCCTAGACAAAGCAAAATAGCTTCCCATATACCGCAGAAAACAAACCTTCTTCTAGAATCCACAATATTTAAGTTTATCAACATGGAATCATTCCCTTTTTTTGTCAACAGACTATCAGAAAGACTGGTGACATTCAACCTGAGGTCACTCTCTACATTTACCCTTAACCTTCTCCTCCCATTCGGTGAAGTAAAACATAATAAATACTCTTTCTTGGTAACAACTCTAAGTCTGGGAATCCATCCCAAACCCATAACTGGCACTCAATCACTCCAAACATTTAAGACAAAAAAACTAAAAAATACATCTCCACACTGCAGCAAAATACAAATGGTACTGCAAAGGCAGCATAACTTAACTATGACCTATACAGAAAACTCACATCAGCATATACAACTACATTCAATATTTGCTCAGATCAAGGCATCCTTTAGACCTAGTTTTCTCACACTTTTTGATATTACCTCCTGTACTACAAAATGTCTCTCTCCGGGTTTATGGAGGTGCTATTACCAAGTTTTGCTTTCTGCATACACTGTGCATATCTTTGAACAATATTGTTGCTTTCTCATTAGTGTATATACCCTTCAAAATAAAATATTTTAAATAGAGACCTCAACTTTGGTTTCAGTCCTTGTATTTTCAGTTTTTTATACAGGATGGATAAGTGCTGCTAAGAAGTCTCTGGAGGATTTACTTTTTTCTTTTTATTTGATCAGAATCTGTGTTTGGTGCTTTAACTGTTTTCATTGCTTATTGTTGTTTGTTTTTTCTCCTCTGTGACGATTGGGGAGAGATGGACAAAGGCTGCCAGCCTAGTCAAATAGAATTTGATATACAATTATGGCATTTGTAAATAAATGTAAAATACAGGCATGTTTTCTTGAATGTAAAAGAATACTGTGAAATGTGGAACTGCAAAATATGTGACAACATTACACTCTACTAGCCCAGTGAAGCATGTTGTGACCCTTTCATGTTAGAATTCAGCTCCAGTGCGGCTGGATGAAGGTTTCATGCCCACTGTTTTAAGGCTAAAGTTTATGATCAGAATTTACATGTGGAAGGTGCTTTATTACTCTGGTTTCTGCTAGAGAGTGTATATGTGAAATGCCTTGTATTGTTGTAAGTTTCTGAACAGGTGTTAGCTTGCTAAATAATGCAGTTTGTGGCCTGAGAAAACCTAAGTGTCAAAATGATGTAATTTGGGAGGGCCTCAGCAGAGACATGTTTGTTAGTAATGTTTAAATACTATTTTTCACAAGAGACTTGGAGCATTTTGATCTTGGATATCCATCTCAGCACTCTGGCTAAGCTCACATGTAAGTTTTAGTACTGTGATTTCTTGTAGGAATAGATTAATTATGTATTTTTCTTTGAAAGCAGACCTGTACTACTGTATTATTTTAAGTTTCTGTGTGATCTCTGAACTCTTAGATATCTCTGTGGTGTAGCAGTTTTGTCTTGTGTTTTAAACATTTATTATTACATATTTTTAAAACCTTCTACGTGTGGCTGGTTTATGTAGAGATAAATTATGCTTTAGAGTACATTATATATTTATAGAGTTTATTGTCTTAGACTCTAAGCCCTTCCAATAAGTCTAGACTGAATAGTCACATTACCATTGGATTATAATATTTCACAGTAATAACTGGACACTCTTTTAAGGGACTTTTAGTAGCTGATATTATTAGCTGGGTGGTGGCAGGGATTACTACTGTATAGTCTGGGTAAAGGGGCACAGCTGGAGAATCTGTGTCAGCCTTTCCCAGGAGTGTCTGTGAAGTTGTACAAATACTTATCTCAAAGTGTGTGTGTGTTGTGTCAGCTACCTGGCAGGAACACAAAGCACTGGTTGGACAGAGAGGGTACTGGAGGTTCTAGCTTGCCCAGCTAGGCTGAGACCTGGACCCTATAGCTGTGCCAGTGGGGAGTCTTATAGGGGACCTGGTGAGCAAAGAAGCAACCAGCCCCAGACTGACTGTGATCTCTGTGTGCACTTAAGGGAAATTGTACTTTACTGTGTGTATTAGTTATCCTTTTTTCTCTTCTATGAGACAACCTCCCTGGTGTTAGTGGTGAGGATTGAGGCTCCTTGATTGCTGGGCAAGGGCACGGTCGTCACATTGTGGTGGCAGTTGTCTACTTCACATACTAATTGGCTTGTAGTGGTTTGGGTAGAGTGAATTCCTGTAGCTTATGCACAGTGATCTCTAAAAGTGTTTTGTACTCTAAAACAGCTACGCAGTGTATAAGAGTTCATATCACAATTGTTTTATTTCTTTTGTTAGCTTAATGTTAGTCAGGGTGAGCAGGCAGCACATCAGCAGAGGAGTATGGAAAGCTGACAAGGAGCCAGCTGGCGGAGATGTGCCAGGCTAGGGGGCAGGTGCATGGAAACCTGACTAAGGCAGACCTGTTTGCAGCCTTGGTTACAGCTGCATCAGAAAACAGCAGCCTGGAGGACAATCAGACTGACAGTGGAGATACAATATCCTCAGAGAATGGACAGCTCAATCTTTCTGCAGTGGACATAAAAATCCAGCTGGAGCTAAAGAGACTTGAGTTGGTGGCCAGGCATATGGAACTAGAAGCAGCTGAGAGAATGAGGAGCCTAGAAGCTAAAGAACAGGAATGGCAGAGAAAGCATGAGAAGGAAATGCTGACTCTTCGCCAGAGTCATGGAGGTAATGGGGAAGGGAGTAACCGGACCCTAGAAGCACAAAAGGCCAGTAAATTTCTTCCACAGTTTAAAGAGGGGGATAATTTTGATAGCTTCATTCATATGTTTGAGCAGGTATGTAAACAGTATGAAGTTGACCAAAGGCTCTGGGTACGGTTCCTGACCCCCTTACTCCATGGTAAAGCTGTAACTTCTTTAGCAAAAATGCATGACACTGACTGTTTTGATTATACTGCTGTACAAAGACATTTATTAGAATGTTTTAAGCTAACACCTGAAATGTACAGGAAAAAGTTTCGTGAGCATAGACGCAAGGCAGATGAAAATGTATGTGAATATATTGTTGAACTGAGGACTTATTTTCATAGCTGGGTGAGTGGATGTCAGGTCACCACTTTTAAAGGGCTGGCAGACCTTTTGGTAAGGGAACAAGCCCTTAGCACTTTGCCTGAGGATATGACGATCTGGTTAGCTGATAGACAGTGTGCTACTTCAGAGGAGTTGGGGAAGAAGGGAGACCTATACCTAGCAAGCAGGGCAGCCCTGCACAGGAAATGGACCCCCAGTACTGCTCATGGGACTAAAGGAACCCATGGTGGGCAGCACAGACTGCACCAACAGAATCTGCCAGTAGCATGGGAAGTCCAGGTACACGTCCAGGAGCTAGGGTTAAATGTTTTGAATGCAACCAGTGGGGCCATGTGGCATACAGATATCCATGGAGGCAAGGTGGGGAACCAAAGGTGAGGGAGCCAGTAAGTGGGAAAGACAAAATGGCAACAGTAGGTTGTCTTGGGACAACAAGGGTACCAAACTACCATCAGAGGTTATATCCTATTGTAGTGAATGGCAAAGAGGCCATTGCTAAGAGAGACACAGCCTCTGCTATAACCATTGTAAAGCCTGCACTGGTTACAGAGGAGCTCTACTTGCCTGGGCAGTCTACTCCAATCAGGGCTTTAGGAGGGATCCCATTCCAAATACCTTTGGCTAGGGTTCACTTTGACTGGGAGGGTGGAAAAGGAAGCCAGCAAGTAGGTGTGTTTGAGGATATACCTGCAGATGTCCTGATAGGGAATGATTTTGATAGTGCAGTACCCTGCGGTTGTGCAGTTACACGCAGTCAGGCTTGGAGACAAGCATGTAAGTCTGGTAGCCTGGGGGAGACCCAGACAGACTGCACACTTGCAGTCAGGACTGCAGATGTGGTTACTTCAGGGAGGGAGCTACGCTGTAGCAGTGAGACTGAATGTGAGCCACAGCTGCTTGTGGGTACTGATGTTCCCTTGGGCAGGGTAACTGCAAAGGTAGAGGTAAGTAGTAGTACCCAGGTTGACAGTGAGGCACTGCTGTCAGAGGATGCCAGACTTCCTGTGGAAGGGGAGCTGGGAAGGGTTACAAGTTGAGAGCTGAGACAGGCTCAGCTCTCAGACCCTACATTGCAAGGCCTGAGGCAGGTAGCTAGGGAGGCACCTGATTCTCAAGGGAAGGGGGAATCTGTATACTGGAACAAAGGGTTACTGTACAGAGAGTGGACTCCTGAGGGAGGGCTAGAAGGTGAGAGAGTACAGCAGTTGGTAGTGCCTAGAGCTTACCATCTGGTGCTTCTAGCCATAGCCCATGATATTACCTTTGCAGGTTATGTGGGCATAAAGTGTGCATAAAATGTACAAAGAGGTGTATTATGCAAAACTTCTATTGGCCTGGAATTTCCAGAGATGTAACAGGATACTGAAGGACCTGTGAGCAGTGCCAAAAGGTAGGCAAGGCAGGAGATAAGGTGAGAGCTCCATTTATGCCTTTGCCTGTGATTTAGGAGCCATTTCAGAGGGTAGCTATGGATATTGTGGGTCCTCCGAGTACCCCAAGTTCCACGGGGAAAAAGTATATCCTAGTGATGGTAGATTATGCTACACGATACTCTGAGGCAGTGGCTTTGTCCTCCACTGAGGCCGAGAATGTGGCAAATGCTTTGCTAGAGATTTTCCGCAGGATAGGTTTCCCAAAGGAAATACTGTCTGACAGAGGTGCAAGTTTTATGTCAGACCTGCTGGTTTGTCTGTGGAAGTCCTGTGTGGTGAAGCACATGAAGACCACTCCCTACCATCCCAGACTGATGGTCTTGTTGAGAGGTTAAACTCTACATTCAAGTCCATACTATGGGCATTGGCAGATCAGTTTAAGAGGGAGGGGGACAGATATTTGCCCCATCTGTTGTTTGGTTACAGAGAGGTTCCCCGGGAATCCACAGGTTTTTCACCCTTTGAGTTGCTGTATGGGCATAGGGTGAAGGGACCTCTAGATTTAATTCGAGATGAGTGGGAAGGTGAGTGTGAGTCTCACAAGGAGGCTGTTGTGGCATATGTCCTGAACCTCAGGACAAGGCTCAGGGAACTCATGAGCATGGCCCAGAAGAACCTGGCAGAAGCCCAACAACAGAAAAAGGTGTTGTATGACAGGAATGCTCGAGCTACAGAGTACGCTGTAGGGCAGCAGGTGATGGTTCTCATTCCTGTCAGACACAACAAGCTGCAAGCAGCTTGGGAGGAGCCCTACAAGGTGGTAAGAAAGGTAAGTGATGTTAACTACATGGTGGAAGTGCTAGGCAGACAGCAGGGGCACAAATTGTACCATGTTAACATGATGAAACCTTATCATGATACGGAGGCCCTTGTGCTGAGCATTTGCAGTGGAGTGCAGGAGGAGTCTGAGGGAGATCTGGGGACTGATCTCCTCAGTGAGGCTCGGGCTGACACCTCGGTGGAAAAGGTAGCAATGTCCCAGCCGCTATCTTCTACCCAGGTTTGAGAAATCCAAGCAGTGTTGCAGAAATTTGGGGACATGTTCACTGGGAAACCAGGGAGCACCCACCTGGTGCAGCACCAGGTGGATACAGGATCCAAAAGGCCTATCAGGCAGGCCCCTTATAGGGTGCCTGAGAGAGTCAAACAGACTCTGAGGGAAGAGGTACAGGAGATGTTGGAACTAGGGGTGATTCCAGAGTCCAACAGTCCCTGGGCCTCGCCAGTGGTACTAGTGCCAAAGAAGGATGGCAGCACCAGGTTCTGTGTGGATTACAGGTAATTAAATAGTCACACAGAGGCAGATGTTTACCCCATGCCTAGGACAGATGAGGCCCTAGAGCATCTGGGTGGGGCTAAGTATCTTACAACCATTGATCTTACCAAGGGTTACTGGCAGGTGCCTTTGACTCTTAGTGCTAGAGAGAAGTCAGTCTTTGTGACTCCTTTTGGCTTGTATGAGTTCACAAAGATGCCTTTGGGATGAAGAATGCCCCAGCGCCTTTCCAGAGGCTGGTAGATCATATCTTAGCAGGATAAGGAGGGTTTGCCCTTACTTACATGGATGATATTGCTATCTACAGCCATTCCTGGCAAGAGCACCTTCAGCATGTCAGGGAGGTGCTGGGCAGACTATAGATGGCAGGGTTGACCATTAAGCCGAGCAAATGTCAGGTGGGTATGACAGAGGTCTCCTACCTAGGACATAGAGTGGGGAGTGGTAAGATAAGGCCAGAACCTGCCAAAGTGGAAGCTATTCAGGCATGGCCTGCACCTGTTACCAAAAAGCAGATAAGGGTATTTTTGGGGACAGCAGGGTACTACAGAAAGTTCGTTCGTAGTTATAGTACCATAGCTGCTCCCCTCAAAGAACTGACAAGGAAGAACAGGCCAGATAAGGTAGTGTGGACCCTAGCATGTGAGCAGGCATTTCAGAAGCTTAAGGAAGCTTTGGGAGGACCCCTTGTGTTAGCCAGTCCAGACTATAGCAAAGAATTTGTTGTGCAGGTGGATGCTTCAAACTATGGGGTAGGGGCTGTACTTAGCCAGATTTCTTCAGAGGGAGAAGAGCACCCAGTGGTTTATCTCAGTCATAGGCTCCAATCCAGGGAGGAATGCTATGCAGTGGTAGAAAAGGAATATCTAGCCATAGTATGGGCACTACAAAAACTTCAGCCTTATCTGTATGAAAGAAAATTCACTGTGATGACAGATCACAACCCTCTAACATGGTTAAACAAAGCCAGTCAGCAAAATGCCAAGTTGCTAAGATGGAGTCTGGGATTGCAGGGATATGATATCTCAGTGCAGCACTGCAGTGGGAGTAACAATGTCATTGCAGATGGGCTCTCAAGACAGGGAATGGGGTGAGGTACACCCAGATAAACCTGACACTCTCAAGCGATGTTACTCAAGGAGCACTTGAAAAATATGCTGGAGTTCCCCAGGGGGGAAGAGATGTAACGATTGGGGAGAGATGGGCGAAGGCTGCCAGCCTTGTCAAATAGAATTTGATATATAATTCTGGCATTTGTAAATAAATGTAAAATACAGTAATGTTTTCTTGAATGTAAAAGAATACTGTGAAATGAAGAACTGCAAAATATGTGACAACATTGGACTCTACTAGCCCAGTGAAGCATGTTGTGACCCTTTCATGCTAGAATTCGGCTCCAGTGCATCTGGATGAAGGTTTCATGCCCATTGTTTTAAGGCTAAAGTTTATGACCAAAATTTACATGTGGAAGGTGCTTTATTACTCTGGTTTGTGCTAGAGTGTATATGTGAAATGCCTTGTATTGTTGTAAGTTTCTGAGCAGGTGTTAGCTTGCTAAATAATTCAGTTTGTGGCCTGAGAAAATCTAAGTTTCAAAATGTAATTTTGGAGGGCCTCAGCAGAGACATGCTTGTTAGTAATGTTTATACTCTACTTCTCACAAGAGACTTGGAGCATTTTGTCTTGGATATCTAACTCAGCACTCTGCCTAAGCTCACATGTAAGTTTTAGTACTGTGATTTCTTGTAGGAATAGTTAAAGCTAGTAAAGATTAATTAGGTATTTTTCATTGAAATCAGACCTGAACTACTGCATTATTTTAAGTTTCTGTGAGATCTCTGAACTCTTAGCTATCTCTGTGGTGTAGTAGTTTTGTCTTGTGTTTTAAATATTTATTATTAAATATTTTTAAAACCTTCTACCTGTGGCTGGTTTATGTGGAGATAAATTATGCTTTACAGTACATTATATATTTATAGAGTTTACTGTCTAAGCCCTTCCAATAAGCCTAAACTGAATAGTCACATTACCATTGGATTATAATATTGCACAGTAATAATTGGACACCCTTTTAAGGGCCTTTTAGTAGATGATATTATTAGCTGGGTGGTGGCAGGGATTACTACCGTATAGTCTGGGTAAAGTGGCACATCTGGAGAATCTGTGTCAGCCTTTCCCAGGAGTGTCTGTGAAATTGTATAAATACTTATCTCAAAGTGTGTGTGTGTTGTGTCAGCTACTTGGCAGGGACACTAAGCACTGGTTGGACAGAGAGGGTACTGGAGGTTCTAGCTTGCCCAGCTAGGCTGAGACCTTTACCCTATAGCTGTGCCAGTAGGGAGTCTTATAGGGGACCTGGTGAGCAAAGGAGTAACCAGCCCCAGACTGACTGTGATCTCTGTGTGCACTTAAGGGAAATTGTACTTTACTGTGTGTATTAGTTATCCTTTTTTCACTTCTATGAGATGACCTCCCTGGTGTTAGTGGTAAGGATCGAGGCTCCTTGATTGCTGGGCCAGGGCACAGTCATCACATCCTCATATTGATTTTATAGCCAAGGTGCTTGAATGTCAAAACATTAACATGACCTTTTTGAAGAGCTACAATTAGAAAGAAACAGGGATAGCTTCTCATAGCTTGCTTTATGGGAGCTGTAGTATTTTGTGACCAGTCCTTCAACCTCATTTAGGAGTTTGCAGTTTTTTCAATCACATTATCCTGAATTTTCTTTTACTTAGCATTACATTTTAGCATGATTGCTTGTGCAGTTGTATGTAACTTATTTGTAATATAGGATGACATGACTTCTGAGAAAACACAAGAAATATTTTCAACCATTCTATAATACTGTTCTTTCCAAGGTGGAATGCACTTGGAGTGAAAATAACTAAGTAAGGAGTCGCAGGAGTGGTTGCCACTTAGAAAAAGCATTTGATTTACATTTTAGAGTGGCTGTATGGTGTCTACAGATGGCCTGTCCATTTTCTTTGTGATTTTGGATTTGAGGGACTGTTGCTTTCTGAATTCTGACTGGGCAATTTTCATTCAAATATTTTTGTTTGCTATTTTGAGGGGGAAATGATTTCTAGTGTGTGTGTGTGTGTGTGTGTGTGTGTGTGTGTGTGTGTGTGTGTGTGTGTGTGTGTGTGTGTGTGTGTGTGTGTGTGTGTGTGTGTGTGTGTGTGTGTGTGTGCGCGCGCGCGCGCTCGCGCACATGTTTGGTAGCACCAAGCTTGGTTTCAGATTTCTATACGGTATGATCAGCAATAAATAAGAAAAATATAAAGGTGTTGCGGTTTTAGCAAGTTCAAAATCACTTATCTCACTCCTTGCTACATCAAGAAATGTAGAATGAAAGTAGCTACTTTGGAGAACTGCTTATGTGCACTGTACAGTGCATTCCACAAATATTTCTCTGTTTGGTCTGATGGGAAAAGTACAGTTTTGTACCTACCATAAATGTAGATGTTCGAGTGTTCACCCTGCTGCAGTCATCACACTTGGGTTATTCTGCCGTCAGGCAGTCCTGCAGTCGGCCTGAGTTCCAAAGTCTTGGTCCGGCGTCGGTTGCTGTTGTTTCTTCCATGACGTCAGAGCGCCAGGGGTATATAAGAGGCATCCAACACCATTTTCTTCAGTTTTTCTTGCCCCAGATGTCAGGTGCCCCCAATAGGTAGGCAAAATATATATATATATATATAGCTAGATAAAAATAAAACAATACCTTTAGGCACAAGCAAATACACCACAGAGGTTAAATAGGATAGAGTGGTATAGATAAGTTCAGCTAGTTTAGAGGGGATGGAGGGAGGGTAACCTGGACTGCAGCAGGGTGAACACTTGAACATCTACATTTATGGTAGGTACAAAACTGTACCATGTTCATTGTGTTACCCTGCTGCAGTCATCACACTTGGGTTGAATCCCAAAGCTAAGGATGGGAGGTGGAGTTAAACAGGGTTAGAAGGAGCTAGTAGGCCCTGCAAAACTGCAGTGGCAAAACCAGCTCTAGTCTTAGAATATAGAGGTAAGTGATAGTGTTTGGTGAAGGTGTGCACTGAACTCCAAGTTGCAGCTTCCAGAATATCCTTGGTTGGCACTCCCCTGAGAAAGGCTGCTGATGTAGCTGTAGCCCTGGTGGAGTGGGACCTAATGTTAGCAGATACCGGTTTCCCATGATGCGTGTAGCAGAAACGTATGCAATGCCCTATCCATTTAGAAATCGTCTGTTTTGAGATAGCTTTTCCTTGTGATCCTGTAACATAGGCTACAAAGAGCTGGTCAGAATTTCTGAAAGCCTTAGTTTTATCCAAGTAGTAACATAATTGCCTGTGAATTTCCAAAGAGTGCAGGAGTCTTTCTCCTTTGTTCTGGGGATTTGGGAAAAAGGTGGGCAAATGAATGGTTTGGTTTAGGGCCACACTGGATACCACCTTTGGCATAAAGGAAGGGTTAGTTCGTAGAGAGACTCTGTCTTGATGAAAATTGAGGATAGGCTCTACTGCCATTAGTGCCTGTAGCTCTGAGACTCTTCTAGCTGAGGTAATTGCAAGTAGCAGGGCAGTTTTCCATGAAAGAAATTTTAAATCAGCTGAAAAAGCTGGTTCAAAGGGCGGCAGTGTAAGCTTTTCCAGAACAAAGTTGAGATCCTAAGTAGGTGTTGGTGCTCTCCTTGGCGGTCTTATGTTCTTAGCCCCTCTGAGGTACTGTCCTAGGAGTGGATGTGAGAATAAAGGAGGATCCGTGTTGTAATGAGCTGAAATTGCTGAGGCGTGGATCTTAATAGGTGAAAAGGAAAGACCTTTGTGCAACATCTCAGTTAAATATTGTAGAATCTGAGGAATGTTTAGATCAAGGGGAATTTGGCTTTTAGCCTCAGGCGCAAAATCATCTCCATTTGTCTGAATAGGTTTTCCTGGTGCTGAGCCTCCTGGCCTCCAGAATGACATCCATAACTGCTTTGGATATAGGTGTTGGCTGGTTGTTTAGGTAATTTGCCATGCAGCCAGGTTTAAAGTCTTGAGCTGGCTGTGTAGAATCTGATTGTCTCACTGGGTGAGCAGGTGAGGAATTTGTGGTAAAATCCATGGTGGGCCGTGGGCCATGTTCCTTAAAATTGGATACCAATGCTGGTGTGGCCAGTCTGGTGCAATGAGTATCATTTGTGGCCTCTCAAATCTGACTTTCAGCAGTACCTTTGCTAGAAGAGGCAGTGGAGGAAAGGCATACACTGTTACTGTTTTCCAACTGAATGAGAGGGCGTCCACTTTCCAAGCGAGGGCGTCCACTTTCCAAGCTTGTGGATGGAATGTCCTTGTGCAAAATTTTTGAAGTTGGTAGTTTTGGGGGCTTGCAAACAGATCTATGTCTGGGCGTAACCATTTTTGAGCTATCATTGCAAATACTTGAGGCTCTAGTTTCCACTCGTGTGGATCCATGATGTTTCTGCTTAGGTCATCTGCCAATGTGTTTTTCTTACCTGGCAGGAATTGTGCTTGTAATTGAACCTGGTAAGACAGTGCAGTGTTCCACAAGGTCATTGCTTGCCTGCATAGAGGGTAGGAATGTGTGCCCCCTTGCTTGTTTATGTACCACATTACTGTGGTATTGTCCGTCTTTATTATTAGTTGTCCTGGGTGTAAGAGGTTCTTGAAAGCTGTTAGGGCATTCTGTACTGCTAGCATTTCTTTTTGATTGATATGCAGATGCCTCTGATCTGTAGTCCATTTGCCCTGAATGCACTGTCCTGCCATGTGTGCTCCCCAGGCATAGTCTGATGCATCTGTTGTCATAATTTGCCTGGCTGTGGGTAAGATGAAAGGCTGACCCTTGTTGAGGTGACATGCCTGTGCCCACCATAGAAACTCCTGTTGAAGGCAGGGAATGAGTGGTATCATTGTTTCCAAGCTGTGGCTGTGCTGAGTCCATACGCTTTTCAGGTACCATTGTAATTTCCTCATATGCAGTTTTGCAAATGGTATTAGTAGTATGCAAGATGCCATGAATCCCAAGGCCTGCAGAATTTTTCTTGCAGGGAGTTGGGTCTTTGTTGCCATTATTTTGAAATATTGAGTCAGCTGTTGTTTCTTGTCTGGCGTGAGATAAGCCATCTGGGCCGTTGTATTCAAGCTGGCACCCAGGAATATTATGTTTTGTGAGGGCACTAGTTTTGATTTCTTTTTGTTTACTGTGTACCCTAGGCAACTTAGAAGGTGTTTGACAAATGCTAGATGCTTTAAAAGAATGTCCTTGCTTTCTGCTTGAATAAGGCAGTTGTCCAGGTATGGGTATATTTGAATTCCTCTTTGTCTGCAGTATGCAATTACTAGTGCCAGGCATTTTGTGAAGACCCTGGGCGCAGTAGATAAGCCAAAGGGCAGTGCAGAGAATTGATAATGCGTTGAACCTGCAATGAAGCAGAGGTATCTTCTGCAATTTTGTCTGATAGGGACATGCAGGTATACCTCTTTGAGGTCCAACGTTACTAGCCAAGCATTCTTGCCCAGCATGGGAAGAAGCTGCTGTAGTGTTAGCATCTTGAATTTTGGTACTTGCAGATAGGTGTTCAGAATTGAAAGATCCAGAATGGGTCTCCATGCTTTGTCCTTTCTTGGGACTAGAAAGAGTCTTGAGTAAAATCCTTGTCCTTGCTCCTGTGTAGGTACCTGTTGAATGGCTCTCATGTCCATGAGAGCTGTAATTTGTTTTTGTGCCTCTGCCCATTGATTTGGTGGCAGGTTTGGCATTCCTTTTATCCTTGGCAAGGTATGAAAGTGGAATCTGTATCCTTGAGAGACAATGTCTAGAACCCATTTGTCTTTTGTGATGATGTGCCAGTTGTCTGCAAAAAATGCTAATTTTCCTCCCAAGGGAGCTGCCAGGAGAGATTTGCTTGGTAGTTTGAGGATTGAGTCATTGTGTTTGTCTTCTGCTAGCCTGGGGCCTGTCATCTCCTCCTTTCTGGCTAGCAGTACCCCATTGGCGAGGTTTGTAAGGGCCTTGTCACTGACCTCTGCCCCTTGGGCATCTGTATTTGCCTCTCTGTGTTCTGTCAGAAGCTGGAAAGGACCAGTTTTTCGTTGGCCAATTTCTGCTGAAACGAAGGGGTTGTACCTGCAAAAAATCCTTGACCGTCTGCATAGACTTTGCCTTATCCTCCATTTTCTTTAAAACCTCTTCTGCTTTGACACCAAATAATACATCCTGCTGTAAAGGTGCATCCAATAATTTTGCTTTAACATGATCTGGAAGGGTTTGTTCTTTTAACCAAGCATGTCTACGTATGACAGAGCCAGTAACAGCTGCTCTACAGGAAGCTTCCAATGAATCAAATCCACATTGTAAAGTATATTTGCCCACCTGTTCAGCTGCATGCAACAGATCCTGCATTTCCTTGAATTCAGACTGTTCAGTATGTGTGCTCATTTTTTGTTTTAATTGAGACATTAGGAATTGCTGATATTTCAGCATGTGAAACTGACAATTTAATGCTCTCATAGCCAGAGTTGCTGAGGTGTATATTTTCTTTCCCCATCTATCTAGGGCTCTGGAATCCCTTTCAGAGGGCACAGGATTTTTTGCCATAGAAGCTTTAGCTCACTTAGGACCCTGGGAAATTGTTTCTGGGTCAGCCACAGAGCTTTTATAAAGGAATTTGTGTGAGTCAGGTACTCTGTAGTATCTGTCTGGTTTGGCTGGAGCAGGAGGTAGAGAGTCTGGATTTGGACTAGACTCCAAGTAAACATCATCCACAATATCCAAAACTGGAGGGATAGCAAGAGGTCTGTGCTGGGGTAGTAAAAGGAACTCTTGGAGCCTTTTCTTAGAATCAGAGTAGTCCTGGCCTTCTCAGTGGAAATGTTCCCTCATGGTATGTAAAGTTTCCCCAAAGGAGTAGTCTTCAGGGGGAGATGTTGAGGGAATAGAGTCTTCAGCATCAGAGTCTTCATAAGGTGGAAAAGTGTAATCCTGTTCCTCAGAAGAATCTGAGGAAATTGAAACCTGGTCAGAGGAAGCATAATCCTCCTCTTGTCTTGGTCTTTTATCAGGAGGGGGATGGGAACCCCTGATTAGGGTAATCAAATCTTCAGCCACCTTAAGCATCTGTTTCTTAGGCATGGGGCCTGATGTACAGTCTTCTTTGGTTTTAAAGGAGTTTTAAGCTTAGC
Source organism: Protopterus annectens (assembly GCF_019279795.1). NCBI lineage: Eukaryota > Metazoa > Chordata > Ceratodontiformes > Protopteridae > Protopterus > Protopterus annectens. Next base: position 20,139,747 of record NC_056730.1, read on the forward strand.
ATAAGATTTAATGGTGAGTGTAGTCGGTCTGAAGATACCTTCTGCAACCGAAGGTGTTTCCACTGCACCGGGGTCTAATTCTGCTCCGGTGTCGGAAGGGCCTAATGAAGATGGCTGCATTGGCCTAGTAGACTCCGCTTGAAAATCCACAGCTGTCTGGGGTTCCAGTTCTGTGGTCATCAGGGGCTGTGTAGGCACCTCACTGAAAACCGGAGAACCGGCGACAGGCCCAGTAGAGACCTCGGAGTCTGGCTTGTTCCTAGGCTGCCTGTCCTTATCCTTGCGTTTTTTATGCATGCCGGTCATTGGCTGCTCCGATGGCATGATATAATTAAATTTCCTACCAAAGTAATGTCGTGCGAAGTCAAAACGGCGTTTGATAGTTAGTTTATTAAACCTAGCCCAAAACAGACAACCTGTGACGTCGTGGTCTGGGCCTAGCAAGGAATACAATAGAAATGGAAGTCCTTATGAGGTATTTGCTTCCCACAAAAAATGCAGTTGTTAACTTTTTCTGACATCGGACTGAGGCAAGAAAAGGTTCCCCAACGGGACACTTAGCTTTATTGAAGACTTCGGACTGAAATTCGAATCGAAAATCTCAGGTGTCATCCGACCGGCACTTGCGAACTGCTTCTGCTTCGGGCACAGCACCGCCATTTTCTCCAGTCTTTCTAGCCGCGCGGTGCCTGAAGCAGAAGCAGTTTGCAACGAAGGCATGCCCATTCATGCATGTCTTTCGAAACGCCACTCGACCACGGGGAAAACATGCAGACTCCACACAAAAGGCACTCCTCGCACACCAGCTGAAAATCGAATGGGAGAACCTCTTGCTGTGAGGCAGCAACGCTACCACTGCACCACCGCTGATATCATCTCTTTTATGGTAAGTGATACATTTTTTACATTTAATTTGTGATTCTTTGTCCTTACACCAATTTTAACATTGGAGCAATTGTGAGTCAGTTGAAGATTGAACAACAACCCAATTTACTGTCATCTGAAAACTTTGTTAACTATAAGCCAGAAGCGCTTGCCTGAAGGTCTGAGAAATATATGCCTAACAGGAGGGGGCCCAAAACTGAGCCCTGTGGTAGACCACTGCTAACGTTTATGCTTTCACAAGTGGCACATGCTACTCTAACCACATGGGTTCTGTGAGCCAACCAGTTAGCTATCCATTGCATAGTAACCAGGGTCCATGGTTGGGTTACCCTTGTGTAATGCCATTACAATGTTTGTTTTCCAGGCTTTAGAAATGTATGAAGTGAACAGGCTAAGTAGGGATTCAGAAAGGCCATATTTGGAAATGATAATCAGGCAACCCTGGTACGTTGTGAAGGCCCATCAATGAAGTATTCTTTATTCTTAGTTTTTGAAAAGGCTGAAACAACTTGTTCCATGGCAATTAAAGGGGGTGCCTGGGACTGTGGAACCTGTGGGATATCTATAACTGTGGATGGAGTAATACTTGCACTAAATTTCTTAGCTAGGATATTAGCTATTTCCTTTGGGTCAGAGAGTGTAGTACTATTATGGACTAGCTCAGAACACTATTGGGTGTTAACTTCCAGACACAGTTAAAGAAAGATTTGCAGTTATTTTTGTTTTTACTGGTTATTTTAACTTCCTACTCAGCTTCGAACTTCCTAATAGTTCTCTTAAGCTCTTTGTTAGTTTGCTTAACTGTGGTCTTAAGGTAGGTAGAATGAGATCTCTAATAAATCAGTAAGCAGTTACTTTCTCTTGTTATATAATTTATTTATATGTGTATTCCACCACAGGGGTTTGTTTTTAAACTTCTCATTACATTTGTTGCACATAGGGACTGCCTTATCAATGCAACTATTTAAGTGCGAGAAGTCAGACACAATACTGCCAGTACAGTGACAGCATCTGACACGCAGTTCCAGACACTGCACAGTTATGTGAACATGCTCCCTCTATGTAATGTGTTAAAAAATGCAAACACTGGTTATCAGTACTTTCAAAAATACTACAAGTAGGAGACATTTAAGCCACACTCTAATGATTTAACACTGTTGAATTCCTTTTCTTCTACTAAAATAAATGAAGCTTATATTTTTTCTTCAGTTAAATATGCAGAGGTCAATGTTCCTTTTCAACCCACAGCTAAACATGCACTTGACTTTTCACCTAGCAGTATTAACAGTAAGTGACTAGAAACTCGGAACTGTAGGGAAAATCCAGGCAAACTCTTAACAGAAAGTTAGATAAAAGATGACATATCAGTGTAGCCTGCTACTGCACAAAACTCCATTGCAAATCTTACACATGTATGTGATCAAAGAATCTTGGTCAGAAAATGCTTTAACAGTATTTTGCTAAGAAAAGAAAACATTCACCATATGAAAATACTCCTACGTTGTTGGTCATGTAAGATTACACTGGATGGCTGCACCAAGCTACTGATACTGGTTACATACTCAACGCCACCAGCTTTCATGTACATTTTTGAAGAAGTTCCTAATGCTATGTATAAAGGACTTCTCAAAGAAAAAAAGATTCTGGTGGAGTATTTGAACTTCAAAGTGAATGGGAGTAGTAGTCAGTACTATAAAAAAGGGTGGGCCTACTATATCTCGACACATTCAAGTTCGCATTACAGTAATTTGACCACAAGATCCCGTAAATGATAGCTCAAGTGCACAAATTCTCAGCTTTCATTTTATGAGCAAATAAAAAGTACTCTTTGCAAAAGAAGGCAAGCCCCTTGGACTCCCGCCCAAGGGACTTTGCCATCCAAGACTGTATTGGCTTTATTTGTTCAAAGACGGCTAAATCTTGGACAAAGAGTGATCACTGACAGGCAGTGTTAACAGCTGTCTTGCTATCTGTGAGTCACACCGACTTCGAACCTCTCACAAACAGTTGTTCTTTTAGTTTGTTTCTCAGTAACTGGTGTCTTTTGCTGACTCACTGCTGCAGATAGCCAGTTCCAAACAGTTGGGCCGAGCCTAAGGATAGCTCTTTCTCCGTGGAGGTTTTAAACTCAGATCTAATGAGGATAATGATATCGTCCTGATGGTTTCTGTGTGTGCAGTTAGGCTGCCTGATTTGTAATTTTTTTTTTTGGAGTGGGGCAGTATCCTATTTTAACACAAAGAACTATAAACCTTCAAGCCACCAAACAATGAAGCAAGGAAAGTATTATAAATTACCATACTTATTTCAAGTATTTTACACCTGAGAAAATACTCAACTATGCCAGGTAATTCTAAATAAAGTCTGTCATTTTATTTCCTTTCATATCCTGGAGAACATTCTTTAACCTTCCAAAGAGAGAACTGGTTACCAGTTTTAACAAGGGCTACATTTGCTATTAGACACCCCCACACTCATATTATTATATCCTGAACACTGACCACTTCTTGCACAACTGTCAGCAGCAACCCACCACTAGTCCCAGAAGTCTACTGAGCAGAATGCCTTTACACTTATGCAACCCACATTCACACTGGCACTGGAGAAGAGGGACTTCCCAAAGTTTACACCAGCTGGCCGAAACTATCTACCAGACAGATGCCCAGAAATGTCAGTGTTACAGAACCAAACAGTCTTGTAAAAATATGTCATAAGTCCAATGTTTAAAATATTATAAAGACCATGTCTCTTTATTAATAAATAAATGGAACATCTCTCCTGCTTGATTTGTATTTATTTATGGTGTGCTTTGCATGTAGTGTGCAAGTCGGATGCAGAATATTGGGAATGAGTACAAAGCATATCTGCAGTCACTTTTGAAGATCAGCTGGCCAGCTGGAAGAAACACAAAATAATGAAAGCTAATGGCCAAACAGGTGTGAGCAAAACATTATGCTCTCATAAACATGGAAGCTAGTAGCACAGGGGTACTTAAGCAACAATAACAGAAGCTGGTAAAAAGAGCACAACTGTACAACAGAGGACAACTTAGAATTCTGTTAACAGAAAATAAAATGTATTTATAGTTTGTGCCACATGTGAGTTAGTATCTGTACTATACATGCATCCTGTAGTTGGCGGAGCACTGTCCAAAATAAGTTCTCTCCCTTTCCATCCATTGACTGTTCAACATAAGCTCTGGATCCTTGCAACCCTGAACTGAAGTAAGCTCACAAACTGAAACTGAATGAGTTTAATGTGCAATGTAAAGCAGTGCAAGTTATTACAAGATGTGAGTGAGAGACAGAAAGAGAGAGACAAAGAGCAAACTAGAGTGCTAGACAGTGGTCCAGGGGGAGTAAATACTGTGGGAAGAAACAGCCAGGGAATTGTTATGGCTAGGCTTGTATAGGCCCTAGGGCCGATAGCCTAGTACCAACCTATGAACCTATAAAATGGGACACCTTGAAGATAGTGTAATAAAAAGAAAGAAAAGGTGTACAGTTTGTAGTGTAGTCCTAGCGGGATGTGTGACTTAGTATCCACAAGTAATGCAAGTGTGAACTTCAGCAAATATTCTGCTTAGAGAGACCATAAAAAGTTGTAGATTACTCCAGAAGCAGCAGGAGTAAAACTGAAAATGGATACTGGGGCGGAAGTGTTTTATTATTTCATTTACTGCTTATAATAAACCAGATGCACAAACAAATATACAAATAAATAAATAAGTAAGTAAAAGTGCTATTCAAAACAGTAACATGAAAGAAATTGGTCCCCAAAGATATCAACGTACCAGTCATTTATAAAGGAAAAATGCAAATAATGAATTATGCATGTGTGTAGGGAGTCTAGGTAGGGACTGCTGTACTTTGGTTTTGTGCATAACTTCACAAAATGGTGCCTACAAAACATTCAGTATGAAACAAACAAAACAATCAGCTAATATGGAATGTTATGACAGTAATTTTGTAAACTGGAAGACAGAGTCTGGTCTGCATTGCATAACAAAAATAGATTTTAGTTCTGTACATCATAGCTGCCTGCAAGCAATGCATGCCACCAAAAGACTGGATACAATAACTCAGCAGACAAAAAAGAGATTTGGTACCTTACATATGTCCCTGAATGTCAAAATAGTGGTTGGAATTAAATAAGAAGTCACTAACAAGAGCGCTAAATGACGGGTTTAAATAGAATATTACATAAGAGTGTCAAAAAGCCTTCAAGACTGATGTTATGTCTTAGGAAACTGGTGCTTTTAATGTTAAGAAACTGCATAGAGCATTCACAACCAACACTGTAGCTCAACTAACCCAAACTAAGCTGCAGACATACAATACATCACTGGCTACTAAATACTGACTCTAAGAAATCAGGAAATGTCACACACTATCCTAATAAAGAATAAAATACATTTTGTGTCCTCACAAGTGCATGATGTTAACTTTTAGACACAAATTTCCAAAGCCACAAACTAAATGCCATCGACAAGACAAACTCTTAAGTCAACACTCAGTGTTGAGAATCCCAGATGCACATCTAACCAAACAGTGCTTAACATTGATAATGATGGATGACCACAACTGCATATACTCCTGGAGACAGATGTGTGTAACATACTCTGAGAAGGAAGATGGTATAAGATGTCCACTACCCATTAAGGATGACTACACCCTTAAATAAATTTGGTTCATGTAATGCTGGAGTCTGCAGAGTGCTGACCAGATGGCTTCAAACGAGCCGGCTGTCTATTCTGGACCAAGCCCAACTACGATTCAGAGATATGCCAATGAGTGCTTCAGACGGGTAGAAGTACATGTGTTTGAAGGATTGGGGTTTTGATAATATTACATAGACCCAGCAGTGCAGGCATGGAGTTGCAGCAAACATCTGACTTAAATATGAATTATAAAAGCCATCACCACTCCCAAAGTCCAGGTAAGTTGTGACATCTGCAGAACACTTGACCCTTACATCCAGAGATGATCATTCAGCTGTCTAGATTTGAATCTGAAAAGAAGTCAGCCATGGCCCAGTCAACTACCACAACTGGTACTTCACAACTATGATTCAGAAGTAAAAATAATCTACATTTCATTTAAAAAGTTTGTTTTTCATTTGCAACATGATATGGTCATAATGCTATGCTTTAAAGCAGTGAAAGCTGTGAGGTCAAATTCAGAGTTGCGATGTAATGGAAGCTCTGAGATTAGAACTGCAGTCTTAAGTGTGTGTTCTAGCTGAATTTCATATTTTCACTAGCTGAAAGTTTTGTAATGAAATCTTAAATGGCGACAGAGAAGCAGTTATTCACAGACAGGTCTTGCCACAGTGTGACCATTTTGTATTATACCAATTTTGGGCACTGCTGTGAACCTCTGTTCAGTATGCTGAGTTCACTATTGCTAGATATCACTTGTAGTGTTACATAGCCTTTCAGGTGGTCTATTTTTGCTATTCATTTCACAAAAAATGCATATTTATATTTTTAAGCTGACAGACACAGTATATTTTGAATCATAACACTAGCATGTTCTTGTAAAATGAAAAACAAAAATAATACTAGTTTTTTAGGAAAAAGTACTATTCCGCCATTCTGTAATGTTATAGCAAAATATTCTTCTGTTATATGCTCTGAGGGACATTCCCATATTTGACATTCTGTTTTCTAGTTTCCCTAAAATATTTTAGGCTGTGGAAAACAAAATGAAAGTGGGTCTATCAAAGTGTTTTTGCTAAATTGTTCCTCAAAACATCTTGAAGCAGTAGAGAAATATTATCTTTTGAACTTATGGTGTAATCCAGCCAGACTGACCTTTGTAAATGAAAAGGGTGCAGCATTTATAAATAATTTATCTCAAAATTGTGTGTAGCATTCAGGTGTTCATCATTAGATCACTGCTGTAGTGGTCTTAAACAACAAAGGACATCTGCCAAGGACTGGACCAGCCAAACAACTTACCAAAGTTTTAGGGCTCCCTATATTCCCAAGCCATTGGTATGTGCAAGGAATGTAAAGAAAAATGGTGGCTAGGGAGCTAAACACTTAGAACTTTCTTGCCGCTGAAGAGTGCACTCTACCACTGGCTTCATGAGATCAATGGTTGGTTAACACTTCCTTGAAGATGGGCAGATAAGTTTGCCATTGGGGATTATCTTCCACTTATTAAAACAATGATTTTGTTTTGTTTTATGCAGTAATTTATTTAAAGGGAATTTCTTCCCATTGCACTTTTTGTCACAAGAGAAATTTTCTTCAGAGCTTAAGTTTTATGTTTTTTCTGCTTTGTGGAAATTCCCTTGTATAACTGTATTTTTTTTCTTACAAAACTAATATTTTAGTTTAGCATTTCACTAGTGTGGCTTATTCTTTAGTTGTCAGCTTTGTCTTTTGTGACTTTTTCAACAAAAAGTTATTTTTCTGTCAAAAATTGGGACTGACCTTTCTCATCTCGTCTAACCACTTATCAGACACTACTCTTGGCTGTAAGCCACTCCTTAGTCCTGAGGGATATTCCCTAACCTTCTGGGAATTTTAATGAAATTCGTGAGTAAAGGTGTACTGCTTATGTATTCCTTTATTGTGAGGGGCTAGAGCAAGTGTTTTTAATGCTTGAGAGGAAAACTTTTTACCTCAGTAATTTCCTTTTTAGTTAGGAGATTTCATTGACCCATCTTGGCTTCATTATCCATCTGAGAGACTCCATTATTGGGTAGGACATGGATCAGACTCTAGCTAAAAAGTACAGTTGTGTACACTTACCATAAATGTAGATGTTCGAGCGTATTCACTGTTGCAGTCATTACATTTGCGTAATCTGCTGGCAGGTTGCCCTCAGTTGGCCTGAATATCAAAGTCGTGGGTCCTACGTCAGTTGCTCTTCCATGACGTCAGGTCGTCAGGGGTATAAAACATGCAGCCAATGCCATTTTATTCAGTTTTTCTTGCCCCAGATGTCAGGTGCCCCCCAAATGGGAAGTATATATATATATATATATATATATATATATATATATATATATATATATATATAAACAGCAATATATGAAAATGCACTTTTAGCAACATAAACTTTACCTTCATCTAAAAGCAAATACACCACAAAGGCTTTGGAGTATAGTGAAGGAAAGAGAAGTTATAGAAAAGGGGGATGGCGGATGGGTAACCTGGACTGCAACAGTGAATGCACTCGAACATCTATATTTATGCTAAGTGTACACAACTGTACTATGTTCTTCGTATTTTACTGTTACAGTCATTGCATTTGGGTAGAATCCCAAAGATATGCATGGGAGGATGAAACTAAATAGCATTAGGGGCGGCTATAAGGCCCTGCAGAACTGCAGTGGCAAAGCCTGCCCTGGATTTAGAGAAGAGAGGCAAATGGTGATGCTTTGGGAAGGTATGAACAGAGCTCCAAGTAGCAGCTTCTAGAATGTCTATGGTTGGAACTCCTCTGAGAAAGGTTGCTGAGGTAGAGGCAGCTCTGGTTGGATGTGACCTGATTCTCTTGGGTACAGGTTTACCATGATGCAAGTAGCAGAAATGAATGCAGTGGCTTATCCACTTAGAAATAGTCTGCTTTGATATAGCCTTCCCCTCTGATCCTGAAGCAAATGCCACCAGTAGTTGCTCAGACTTTCTTAGAGATTTGGTCCTGCTTAAGTAGAACCTTAGTTGTCTGTGTACGTCCTATGAATGCAGAATCCACTTCCCCTTGTTCTGGGGATTCGGGTAAAAAGTTGGCAGGTGAATAGTTTGGTTAAGAGCCACACTGGATACCACCTTAGGCATAAAGGAAGGATTGGTCCTGAGGGACACCCTGTCTGGGTAAAATGTAATAAAAAGCTCCACAGCCATGAGAGCCTGTAGTTCTGAAACCCTTGTTGCTGAAGTGATTGCCAAAAGGAAAGCTGTTTTCCAAGATAAAAACTTTATATCTGCAGTAGCTGCTGGTTCAAAAGGAGGCAGGGTGAGTTTTTCCAACACAAAATTGAGGTCGCATGTAGGAGTTGGTGATCTTCTGGGAGGCCCCTCTAAGATACTGTTTTAGCAAAGGATGAGAAAAGATGGGAGGCTCCATATTGTAATGAGCCAAGATGGCAGAGGCATGGATTTTTATTGAAGAGAAGGATAGGCCCTTGTCAAGCATCTCAGTCAAGTATTGTAAAATCTGAGGGATATTTGGTTTTGCTGTGTCCGTTCCTTGTGCTTGGTTCCAAGTGTAGAATCCTTTTCCATTTATCAGCATAAGATTTTCTAGTACTAGGCCTTCTGGCTTCCAAAATGACATCCATAACAGATTTACTGAGAGGTGTTGTCTGAATAATTACATGATCAGCCATGCTGCAAGGTTCAGAGTTTGGAGCTGAGTGTGCAGAATTTGATTGTTCTGCTGAGACAGTAGATGAGGTATTTGAGGCATGTTCCAAGGAGGGTGTTGAGACATATTCCTTAGAATTGGGTACCAGTGCTGGCGAGGCCAGTCCGGAGCAATTAGGATCATTTTTGGTTTTTCCTGTCTGACCTTTAGTAAGACCTTGGAGAGAAGAGGCAGAGGTGGAAAGGTGTAGACTGATAGGTTTTTCCAACTGAAGGATAGGGCATCCACTTTCCATGCTTGCCTGTGATAAGTCCTTGTGCAGAATTTGTCCAGTTGATAATTTTGGGGGGAAGCAAATAGATCTATGTCTGGGCTCCCCCATTTCTGTGTTACCATGCTGAGGACTTGTGGATTCAGTTTCCACTCATGCAGGTACATAAGATTTCTGCTTAGGTCATCTGCCAGAGTATTTTGTTTTCCTGGCAGGAATTGAGCTTGAAGATGTACTTGGTAAGTCAAGGCTGTGTTCCACAATGCCACGGCTATTCTGCAAAAGGGTAGGAATGTGTACCCCCCTGCTAGTTTATGTACCACATAACCGTGGTGTTGTCTGTCTTTATCAGCAGTTGTCCTGGATGAAGTAAGTCCTTGAAGGCTGTCAGGGCATTCTGAACGGCTAGCATCTCTTTCTGGTTGATATGCAGATGTATTTGTTGGGCTCCATATGCCCTGAATGCATCTCCCTGCCAGGTGGGCCCCCCAAGCATAGTCCCATGCATCTGTAGTTAGGGTTTGGGTGGCAGGGGGTAGAGTGAATGACAGTCCCTTGTTTTGGTGGCATGTCTCTGCCCACCAAAGAAACTCCTGTTGTAGGCAGGGAATGAGAGGAAAGTACAGTTTTGTACCTACCATAAATGTAGATGTTCGAGTGTTCACACTGCTGCAGTCATCACACTTGGGTTATCCTGCTGTCAGGTGGTCCTGCAGTCGGCCAGAGTTCCAAAGTCTTGGTCCGGCGTCGGTTGCTGTCGCTTCTTCCGTGACATCAGTGCGCCAGGGGTATGTAAGAGGCATCCAATGCCATTTTCTTCAGTTTTTCTTGCCCCAGATGTCAGGTGCCCCCAAGTAGGTAGGCAATACATATTGCTAATAAAAGGAATAAAAGGAATACCTTTAGTTACAAGCAAATCCACCACAAAGGTTGTACAGGATAGAAAAGGTATAGAAAAGTTCAGCTAGGTCAGAAGGGATGGAGGGAGAGTAACCTGGACTGCAGCAGTGTGAACACTTGAATATCTACATTTATGGTAGGTACAAAACTGTACTATGTTCATCATGTTACACTGCTGCAGTCATCACACTTGGGTTGAATCCCAAAGCTAAGAATGTGTGGTGGAACTAAACAGGGTTTGGAGAGGCTAGTAGGCCCTGCAGAACTGCAGTGGCAAAGCCAGCTCTGGTTTTAGAGTATAGAGGTAAGTGATAGTGCTTGGTGAAGGTGTGCTCTGAACTCCAAGTTGCAGCCTCCAAAATATCCTTGCTTGGTACCCCTCTGAGGAAGGCTGTTGATGTTGCTGTAGCCCTGGTGGAATGGGGCCTGATGTTACCAGGTACAGGTTTCCCATGGTGTGTGTAGCAGAAATGGATACAATGTCCTATCCATTTTGAAATGGTCTGTTTTGAGATAGCCTTTCTTTGTGATCCTGCAGCATAGGATACAAAGAGCTGGTCAGATTTTCTGAAAGCCTTAGTTTTATCCAAGTAGTAATGTAATTGCCTGTGAAGGAGCCTTTCCCCTTTGTTCTGGGGATTTGGATAAAAGGTGGGCAAATGAACACTGGATACCACCTTTGGCATAAAGGAAGGGTTAGTTCATAAAGAGACTCTGTCTTGATGAAAAATGATGAAAGGCTCCACTGCCATTAGGGCCTGTAGCTCTGAGACACTTCGTGCTGAAGTTATTGGTAGCAGCAGGGCAGTTTTCCATGATAGAAACTGTAGATCAGCTGTAAAAGCTGGTTCAAAGGGCGGTAGTGTAAGTTTTTCCAAAACAAAGTTGAGATCCCAAGTTGGTGTTGGTGCTCTCCGGGGCGGTCTTATGTTCTTAGCCCCTCTGAGGAGCTGTCTTAGTAATGGATGTGAAAATATAGGAGGATCCGTGTTGTATTGAGCTGAAATAGCTGAGGCGTGGATCTTAACAGATGAAAAGGAAAGTCCTTTGTGCAACATCTCAGTTAAATATTGAAGAATCTGAGGAATATTTGGGACAAGGGGATTTTGGCCTTTAGTCTGGTTCCAGGCGCAGAATCTTTTCCATTTGTCTGAATAGGCTTTCCCGGTGCTGGGCCTCCTGGCCTCTAGAATGACATCCATCACAGCTTTAGAGAGACGTGTTGACTGGTTGTTTAGGTAATTTGCCATGCAGCCAGATTTAAAGTCTTGAGCTGGCTGTGTAGAATCTGATTGTTTTGCTGAGTGAGCAGGTGAGGAATTGGAGGTAAAATTCATGGTGGACCTTGAGCCATGTTCCTTAGTATTGGATACCAGTGTTGGCGTGGCCAGTCTGGAGCAATGAGTATCATTTGTGGCCTCTCTAATCTGGCTTTCAGCAGCACCTTTGCCAGAAGAGGCAGTGGAGGAAAGGCATACACTGTCAATGTTTTCCAACTGAATGAGAGGGTGTCCACTTTCCAAGCTAGTGTGTGGTATGTCCTTGTGCAGAATTTCCGTAGTTGGTAGTTTTGGGGGGGAAGCAAACAGATCTATGTCTGGGCTCCCCCATTTTTGAGTTATCATTGCGAATACTTGTGGATCTAGTTTCTACTCATGAGAATCTATGATGTTTCTGCTTAGATCGTCTGCCAATGTGTTTTTCTTTCTTGGCAGGAATTGTGCTTGTAGTTGAACTTGGTAGGTCAGTGCTGTGTTCCACAAGGTCATTGCTTGTCTGCATAGGGGGTAGGAATGTGTGCCCCCTTGCTTGTTTATGTACCACATCACTGTGGTGTTATCCATCTTTATTAGTTGTCCTGGATGTAGGAGGTCATTGAAAGCTGTTAGTGCATTTTGTACAGCTAGCATCTCTTTTTGATTGATATGTAGATGCCTTTCATCTGCAGACCATTTGCCCTGAATACACTGTCCTGCCATGTGCGCTCCCCAGGCATAATCCGATGCATCTTTTGTTAGTTTGCCTGGCTGTGGGTAAGGTAAAAGGCTGACCCTTGTTGAGGTGACATGCCTGAGCCCACTATAGAAACTCCTGTTGAAGGCAGGGAATGAGTGGAATTATTGTTTCCAAGCTGTGGCTGTGTTGAGTCCATACGCTTTTCAGATACCATTATAATTTCCTCATATGCAGTTTTGAAAATGGTATTAGTAGTATGCAAGATGCCATGAATCCCAAGGCCTGCAGATTTTTTCTTGCAGGGAGTTGGGTCTTTGTTGCCATCATTTTGAAGTATTGAGTCAGTTGTCCTTGCTTGTCTGGCATGAGATAAGCCATCTAGGCCGTTGTATTTAAGCTGACACCCAGGAATATTATGTCTTGTGAGGGCACTAGTTTTGACTTCTTTTTGTTTACTGTGTACCCAAGGCAACTTAATAGGTTTTTGACAAATGCCAGATGCTTTAAAAGAATGTCCTTGCTTTCTGCTTGAATAAGGCAGTCGTCCAGGTACGGATATATTTGAATTCCTCTTTGCCTGCAGTATGCAATTACTAGTGCCAGGCATTTTGTGAAGACCCTGGGCGCAGTAGATGAGCCAAAGGGCAGTGCAGAGAATTGGTAATGGGTTGAACCTGCTATAAATCGGAGGTATCTTCTGCAATTTTGTCTGATAGGGACATGCAGGTATGCCTCCTTGAGGTCCAATGTTACTAGCCAAGCCTTCTTGCCCAGCATGGGAAGAAGTTGCTGTAGTGTTAGCATCTTGAATTTGGGTACTTCCAGATATGTGTTTAGAATTGAGAGGTCGAGAATGGGTCTCCAGGCTTTGTCCTTTCAGGGAACTAGAAAGAGTCTTGAGTAAAATCCTTGACCTTGCTCCTGTGTAGGAACCTGTTGAATGGCTCTCATGTCCATGAGAGCTGAAATGTGCCTTTTAGCCTCTGCCCATTGATTTGGTGGCAGGTTTGGCATTCCTTTTATCCTTGGTAAAGTGTGAAAGTGGAATCTGTATCCTTGAGATACAATATTTAGGACCCGTTTGTCTTTTGTGATGATGTGCCAGTTGTCTGCAAAAAGTGCTAGTTTTCCTCCCAAGGGAGCTGCCAAGAGGGATTTGCTTGGTAGTCTGAGGGGTAAGTCATTGTGTTTGTCATCTGATAGTTTGAGACCTGTCTTCTCCTCCTTTTTGGGTTGTGGCACCCCATTGTCGAGGCTGGTAAGAGCCTTGTGACTGACCTCTGCCCCTTGGGCGTCTGTATTTGCCCCTCTGTGGTCTGGCAGAAGCTGGAAAGGACCAGTTTTTGTTTGGCCAATTTCTGCTGAAACGAGGGGGTTGAACCTGTAAAAAATCCTTGATTGCCTGCATTGATTTTGCCTTATCCTCCATTTTCTTTAAAACCTCTTCTGCTTTTACAACAAATGAAACATCCTGCTGTAAAGGTGCATCCGATAACTTTGCTTTAACATGATCAGGTAAAGTTTGTTCTTTTAACCAAGCATGCCTACATATGACAGACCCTGTCACTTCTGCTCTACAAGAAGCTTCCAGCGAATCAAATCCACATTGCAAATTATGTTTTCCCACTTGTTCAGCTGCATGCAACAAATCTTGCATTTCCTTGTAATCAGGCTGTTCTGTATGTGTGATAATTTTTTGTTTTAATTGATACATCAAATATTGTTGATATTTCAGCATGTGAAACTGGCAATTTAAGGCCCTCACAGCTAGAGTAGCTGAGGTATATACTTTCTTTCACCATCTGTCTAGTGCTCTAGAATCCCTTTCAGTGGGTACAGGATTTTTAGCAATAGAGGCCTTAACCCCTTTGGGATCCTAGGAAATGGTTTCTGGGTCAGCAACAGGGCTTTTATATAGGAATTTGTGTGAGTCAGGGACTCTGTAGTATCTGTCTTGTTTGGCTGGTGCAGGAGGTAATGAATATGGGTTAAGGCTAGATTCTGAATAAACATCATCCACAATATCTAATACGGTTGGAATAGCAAGTGGTCTGTGCTGGGGTAGCAAAAGGAACTCTCAGAGCTTTTTCTTAGAATCAGAGTAATCCTGGCCTTCCCAGTGGAAATGTAGTCTTATGGGGGAGATGCTGAAGGGATAGACTCTTCAGCATCAGAGTCTTCATAAGGGGGAAAGGAATATTCCTGTTCCTCAGAAGAATCTGAGGAAATTGAAACCTGGTCAGAGGAAGCGTAGTCCTCCTCCTGTCTTGGCCTTTTATCAGGGGGGGGATGGGAACCCCTGATAAGGGTAATTAAATCTTCAGCCATCTTAAGCATCTGTTTCTTAGGCATGGGGCCTTGTACTGGAGACTGCTGTACAGTCTTCTTTGTTTTTAAAGGGATTTTCAGCTTTGCATAGAATTTAATAGTGAGTGCAGTCGGTCTGAAGACACCTTCTGCAACTGAAGGTGTTTCAACTGCACTGGAATCTCCTTCAGCCATGGAGTCGGAAGGGCCTAAAGGCCTAGCAACCTCCGCTTGGGAATCGGATGCTGCTTGGGGTTCTAAATCAGCGGTTGCCAGGGGCTGCGTAGGCGCCTCACTGAAAACCAGAGAACCGGCGACTGGCCTAGCAGAGGCCTCAGAGTCTGGTTTGGGTCTCGGCTGCCTGTCCTTATCTTTGTGTTTTTTATGCATTCCGGTCGTCGGTTGCTCCGATAGCATGGTATAATTAAATTTCCGACCAAAATAATGTTGGGCGAAATCAAACCGACATTTAATAGTTCGTTTGTTAAACTTAGCACAAAACCGACAACCTGTGACGTCGTGGTCTGGGCCTAGGCAAAGAATACAATAAGAATGAAAGTCCTTATGAGGTATTTGCTTCCCACAAGAAATGCAATTGTTAACTTTTTCTGACATCGGACTGAGGCAAGAAAAGGTTCTCCAATGGGGTACATAGCTTTATTGAAGACTTCGGTCTGAAATTCGATTTGAAAATCTCAGGAGTCGGCCGACCGGCACTTGTGGACTGCTTCTGCTTCAGGCACCGCGCGGCAAGAAAGACTGAAGAAAATGGCGTCGGATGCCTCTTATATACCCCTGGCACACTGACATCAGGTAAGAAGCGACAGCAACCGACGCCGGACCAAGACTTTGGAACTCTGGCCAACTGCAGGACCGCCTGATGGCAGGATAACCCAAGTGTGATGACTGCAGCAGTGTAACACGATGAACATTCATTGTTTCCAGACTGTGATAATGTTAACCCCATAAACATTTTAGGTACCACTGAAGTTTCCTCATATGCAGTCTTGCATATGGAATTAGTAGAATGCAGGATGCCAAGAACCCCAAAGCCTGCAGAATTTGTCTTGCAGATAACTGGGTTTTTGTTGCCATCTGTTCGAAGTATATAGTCAGTTGCCTTTGTTTGTCTGGCGTAAGGTAAGCCATCTGGGCAGTTGTATTCAAGCTTGCACCCAGGAATGTAATTTTTTGAGATGGTACCAGCTGTGATTTCTTTTCGTTTCTTGTGTACCCTAGGCATGTTAGAAGCCTTTTTACATACGTCAGATGTTGAAGAAGAATGTCCTTGTTTTCTGCTTGAATGAGACAGTCGTCCAAGTAAGGATAAATTTGTATGCTCCTTTGTCTGCAAAATGCAATCACTGGTGCCAGGCACTTTCTAAAGACCCTGGGTGCAGTAGATAAGCCAAAGGGCAGTGCAGAGAATTGATAATGCATAAAATCTGCCTTGAAGCGGAGGTATCTTCTGCATGATTCTTTTATTGGGATATGCAGGTATGCATCTTTTAAGTCTAGAGTCACTAACCAAGCATTCTTGCCCAGCATAGGCAGTAACTGTTGTAAAGTCAGCATTTTGAATTTTGGAATGTCCAGGAATGTGTTCAAAATTGATAAGTCCAGTATTGGAGCCAGGCATTGTCTTTTCTGGGTACCAGGAACAGCCTTGAATAAAAACCTTGTCCTTTTTCCTGTTCTGGTACTGGCTGAATAGCCCCCATATCCATGAGAGACGTAACTTGTTTCTGAGCCTCTGCCCATTGATTTTGTGGCAGATCTGGCCAACCATTTGGAATTGGCAAAGTATGGAAATGAAATCTGTACCCCTGGGATACTATGTTTAATACACACTTGTCCTGAGTAATTAACTGCCAATTTTGAGCATGAAGTGCTAATTTTCCCCCCAAGGGGGCTGCTAAAAGATAAGTGCTTGGTGATGGTAGAGGGAAGTCATTGAGACTGCTTACTGTAGGGTTGTGCTTTGTTTCCTCCAGATTTGGAGGTGGAGGCACCTCACTGCTTTGACCTGTAAGAATCCTGTGATTGGTATCTAGAGCCTTTTGAGCACCTGGATTTCCTTGAGAGGCTCTGTTGGGCACAGGAAAGGACCAATTTTTAGTAGGCCAGTCCTACTCAACCTGGGAGGCTGCACTTGTAAGAAATCTTTTACAGTTTGCATAGATTTAGCTTTGTCTTCCATTTTCTTTAAAACCTCTTCTGCCTTATTACCAAACAGAGTATCATGCTGTAAAAGGGCATCCAACAATTTAGCTTTAACATGATCAGGCAGATTTTGCTCCTTGAGCCAGGCATGCCTTCTAATCCAAGGAATCAAAACCACATTGCAAAGTATGCTTTCCAACCTGTTCTGCTGCATGAAATAATTCCTGTAATTCTTTATTTTCCACACAATCAGAAATCAACATAATTTTCTGTTTTAATAGGCCCATAACATGCTGTTGATATGTAAGCATATGAAACTGGCAGTTTAAGGCCCTAATTCCCAAGGTTGCAGAAGTATAAACCTTCTTTCCCCATCTATCCAGCACCCTGGAATCTCTATCAGAGGGGGTAGGATTTTTGGCTGTAGAGGCCTTTACACCTTTGGGACCCTGTCAGATAGTTTCAGGATTAGCAGCAGGATTTTTGAATAGAAATTTGTGGGAGTCAGGAACCCTGTAATATCTGTCTGGCTTACTAGGAGCCAGAGGTAGGGAATCAGGAGCCATGCTTGATTCCGAAAACACATCATAAACAATGTCTAATACAGGAGGTATAGCCAAAGGCCTATGCTGAGGAAGAAGAAGGAAATCCCTAAGCCTCTTTTTTGATTCAGAGAAATCCTGACTTTCCCAATGAAAATGTTCCCTTAAAGTATGAAAGGTTTCTCCCAAAGAATATTCCTCAGGAGGAGATGCAGATGGGATGGATTCTTCTGCATCTGAATCCTCATAGGGTGGTATAGAATATTCCCGATCAGAAGAGAAATCAGAAGAAATAGAAACCTGATCTGAAGATTCATAATCAGTGTCTTGCCTAGGCCTCTTAGTGGGGGGGGGGGGGGGTTGGGAACCCCTGATCAAGGTAATTAAGTCATCAGCCATTTTGATCATCTGTTTTTTAGGCATAGGGGCGTGAGCACGTGGCTCACGCATTGGTTTTTTAGACTTAGAAGTTGTTTTTGATTTTGTTTTTGAAGCTGGCGTCAGTTTTATATAAAAATGTTGAGGCCTAAAAACACCCTCAGAAGCCGGTGCCTGCTCAGCGCCTCCGGACCCATCCAAGGGAGAGACATCCACGGGTTCAATACTCTGAGAAACTCGTGGCATACAGGACTCCACATGGGTCTTGATAGAGGCCTGCAACTCAAAAGAAGTGGGTATCAGGGGCTGCAAAAGCACTTCACTGAGTACCGGCAAGCCGGCGACTGGCTTAGGAAAAGTTTTGTTTTTGGACCTCGACGGTCTGTTTCTTTCTTTTTCTTTGTGTTTTTTGTGAACTCCAGTAGTCGGATTGCTATCCAACAAAATTTCAGGGTAATTAAATCTGGATCCAAAATATTTTGAAGCAAAAATATACTGACGCTTAATAGTGCATTTTTTAAATCTAGCACAAAACTGACAGCGAGGCACATTATGATCTGGGCCTAGGCAAGGAATACAGTACAAATGAAAATCCTTATGAGGTATTTGCTTCCCACAAGTAATGCAATTATTAACTTTTACTGACATCGGTAAGGAGCAAGAAAAAGTTTCCCCAATGGGGTACTTTACTTTAATTGAAGACTTTGGTTCTGAAACTCGAATGCGAAAATTTCAGGAGTCGGCCAACTGGCACTTGCAAACTGCTTCTGCTTCAGGACTGAATAAAATGGCATTGGCTGCATGTTTTATACCCCTGATGACCTGACGTCATGCAAGAGGAGACAGCAACTGATGCAGGACCCAAGACTTTGATATTCAGGCTGACTGAGGGCAACCTGCCAGCAGATTACTCAAATGTAATGACTGCAACAGTGAAACACGAAGAACATCTGTTGTTCCTTCTCCAAGCCACAAGAAAAAAAAAAGTTCTCTGGGAGACTTCGTTCTTCAAGCCAGCTTCCTTCTTGCCTCAGCCATGAAAAAATGTCTCTGCTATGGTCATCAGTTATTCCTCAGCCCACTCTTCTTTTTCTCCTGGTCCTTCAGGGGTTGCTCCTCAGGATGCCAAAATGAACCAGGAGTCAGGTACATCCTATGTGGCTATATAGGGAAGTGGGACACACCCTTACAGGCTTGAGGTTCATAGAAATTTATCAGGATTCCAATCCAGGGAACCATTGAGGAGTCTAGCCTAAATTCCCAGTTGCCCTTAAGCAACTTCAAGGTCACACAGTAGGCAATTGAGGGCTGAGGGAATCAAACTCTGTACCAAAAGAACTAAAGCTCATAGCCTTAACCTTCTGCATCAACTGCCAGGGTTACATACTGGAGGAGCATTTTCCCTGGGGTAGTGACTGTCAGTTCAGCCTCTCTTTTTTTGTGGGGAGGGGTTCTCCTACAGAAGTCTAGACATTTTTCCTCATCTACAAAAAATAACTGTCAGGGTTTGGCAAAAGGATTGTTGACAGAATTTCAGTTTCTGACAATGATTTTCATTCTCTGAAAGTATCTATCTCCCCAGCAGGATCTATTTACATTTCAGTGGAAGTTAGGACCTCTTAAGTGGGTATTTAGGATATTAGTCCTTTTGTGGATGTGCAGCAAGTTGCATAGGACTGGATCCTTCAAGGCTCTGAAGACTAGGCAGAGGTCATCCCTCACTGGTCTGTAGGAAACAGAAAAGAGAGAGAATGATTTAAGGCTGTCTGGGTAGCCAAGGGTGACATGCCTTGATCATCTTAATGAGGAAATGGTGTGGTCTCTCAGTCTGGGTCATACGCTTAGACATGTACATACCAAAGGGGTAACTGCACTCTATTATAGACTTGATGGGGGGGGGGGTATGAGAGGGATGACAACTTCCTTGGATCTGGAAGAAATACTCTTGGCGATTAGTCTGGCTTGGTAAAAGACTTTCATAACAGCAGTGGACACATGGTGATCAAAGGATAGCTTATTGTCAGTAAAAATGCCCAGGTCCCTAATGACTGAGTCTATGTTCCAAGGGGTGACAACTATATGGTAAATGCATGGGTACCCAGTTTTACCACAGGTTACAATGCAGCATTTCTTGGTATTTAGTTTTAGGCATGGTTAAGTCAGACAGGGACTTAATGACAGCTTGAAGTGTACAGTCATCTGTAAACATAGTCAGCCACAGGCCTTTACATCAGAGAACTAAATACCAAAGAGAAATGGTCCTTGTACTGACCCCTGGGGACACTGCTAGTAACTACTGTTTTTGAAGAGAGTGTACCTTCTACACTAATAGACTGGGATCTGTCTGTTGGCCAGTTTGCTATCCAGGTAATAAAAGGGTTCACATTTAGCTTACTGGTAAAATGGGAATGTGGGATGCTATCAGAGGCCTTGGACAGGTCTCAGTAAGGAGTGTGAACCAATTTGTCTGAATCTTATGCATCAGTGAATTGCTCAAAGATCTGCCTTTAGCAAAGGAAAATTGGCCTGTCTTGGGCCCATTACTTGTAGACTGCCTATGCCACTGCTAATAAATTCCAAAATGAAGCACTCCACTGCCTTGCAGATTAGGCCGGTCAGGGTTATAGGTATAGTTTCCTGGATCAGTAGTGGATCCCTCTTGTGGTGTAGGATGAATACCACAGTGATTCATTTTTGGATCACAAATTCAGCTAGGAATCTAAAGTTGAATAGGGATAGTAGTGAATCTACCAGACAGTGCCTGGTGCTGACAAGAGGGTAGCCTGTCACATTATTAAGACCTATGGAACTAGTGTTTTTCACCTTGGAGACAGCATTCAGATTTTGCTCAGAGGTGATTAGAGGGGGTGGTGTGGATATCAATAAGTTAGGGAAAGTTAAAGGGAGTAAAGTCAGAGCTGAATGTTTTGCTAATATGTTGGCTATGCTTTCAGGGGATGAAAATTTGTATTTATGTATTAGTTCTGAGCATTGATGAGCATTACTCCTAGGCTTTCTGACACTGACATAGCTGAACATAGCTTTGTGGTTGCCCTTAGCAGAGGTGACAGTTCTCAAGTCATAGTCAGGGCTAGCCAGTTGTTGGTCACATTGACTAATGTTGATGCGACACCCCAATCCCATGCAAAATGGGCAAAAAGGGGTTGATGACAATGATAACTTACTTTTGGAAGATTTGATTTTTTTTTTTACGAGTTCTTTGTTGATCATTCTGAGTTCATCTCTAGATGAAAGATACTAAGTTTGCTTTTATGGGCTATGGGTCTCTTCCCCTTACTGCACAGTAAGGTTCCATCATAGGTTCATAGGTAGGTACTAGGCTATCGGCCCGAGGGCCTACGTAAGCCTAGCCAATAAGGTTCCCTGGCTTACGCCACCCAAGAAAGTTGTTTTCCTGTGCCACTGTTGAGCAGAGACACAGAAGTGATCCCTGGGATGTATTTCCTATTTCCAAAGCACTCATCAAGA
Organism: Protopterus annectens; assembly: GCF_019279795.1. Classification (NCBI taxonomy): domain Eukaryota; kingdom Metazoa; phylum Chordata; order Ceratodontiformes; family Protopteridae; genus Protopterus; species Protopterus annectens. Next base: position 20,160,962 of record NC_056730.1, read on the forward strand.
TTTTTCTTGAAGAATGCTAATGAAGAACTCTGCTTGACATAGATGGGTAGCCTGTTCCAGAGTATGGGAAGTCTCTGGGACAGGAATCTATCCCTCCAGCATGTCCTTTTCATTGTGGTTACAAAGTTTAGGTCCCAGGAGCATGTAACTCGGAGGGATTGGGATTTCTTTAGGTGTAGCATGTCCAACAGTTCTGGGTTTGACATAGCTTTATATGTTAAGGAGAGATCACCTCGGAGAAGGCGATATTCTACCGAGTAAAGCTGGAGTTTTTTGAGATGGTCAGTGTAGGGCATCTGTTTGAGGCCAGTAATCCTCTTTGTGAGGTACTTCTGTGGCCTTTCCAGGTGCTGCAGATGTCTTGTGAGGTACATTCCAAAAGGGGCGTTGTACTCTATAATGGGTCTAATGAGTGTCGAGTAGAGAGGAACAATGACCTCTGTTTTCCTGGATGAGAACCCTTTTATGATGAGGTGTGCCATGTAGAAGGACTTCCTGACTACTGTGGCAATGTGACTATCAAAGGACAGACTACTGTCCACCTGGGTCCCAAGGTATCTTATCACACATTCGGCATTAAGTAGACTGCTGTCAATGTAGTAGTTCATGGGTACAGAGTTTTTACCAAACAGGATGACAATGCACTTTTTGGCATTGAGCTTGAGGCCATGGCTCTGACACCAGGCATCTGTCTCAGCGAGGCCCTTCTGTAGGATTTCCACATCATTTGGGGACTCGACTATGGTTCCTAGTTTGCAGTCATCTGCAAACTTCATTAGCCAGAGGCCTTCTGTGTTTGATATCTACTTCTCTGAAGTACAGGCTAACAGGAGAGGTCCCAGGACTGAACCTTGTGGTACTCCACTTGTCACTGGTTTGAGGTCAGATCTGGAGTGTGCAACTTTTACAGTGTGGGTTCTGTCAGTGAGCCAGTTGGCAGCCCATCTTGTGACGTAGGGATTTATACCTAGTTTAGTGAGTTTAGCTATAATTCCAGAATGGGGGATGGTATTGAAAGCCTTGGTGAGGTCAAGATTGGCTGTGTGGACCACCTTACCCTCATCTACGGCTTTAGTGACTGCCTCAAAGAAGTCGATCAGGTTCAGGAGGCATGATCTGCCTTTCACAAACCCAAACTGGGTGGGATCCAGCGTTTGGAGGTTACCAATGTCTTTGTTTATGAGTTCCATGATGATACATTCCATGGCCTTGCAGACCAGGCTCATCAGGCTGATAGGGCGATAGTTCCCAAGATCAGTGGTGGCTCCCCCTTTGTGGAGTGGGATAAAGTACAGTTGTGTACACTTACCATAAATGTGGATGTTCGAGTGTATTCACTGTTGCAGTCATCACATTTAGGTTATCTGCTTGCAGTAGCCCTCAGTTGGCTTGATTAACAAAGTCTTGGGTCCTACATCGGTTGCTGTCTCCTCTTCCATGACGTCAGGTCATCAAGGGTATAAAACATGCAGCCGAAGTCATTACATCAGTTTTTTCTTGCCCCAGATATCAGGTGCCCCCCTAATGGGAAGCAATTAAATCTATAAATACACAAGGTTATACTTTGAACAAAAAAGCAAATACACCAAAAAGCTTTTAAGCATTGTAAAGGAGAAAAGAGGTATAGCCAAAAGAGGTCAGGGGGCTGGAGGGAGGGTAACCAGGACTGCAACAGTGAATACACTCGAACATCTACATTTATGGTAAATGTACACGACTGTACTATGTTCGTGTTTCACTGTTGCAGTCATCACATTTGGGTAGATCCCCAAAGCTAAGGATGGGAGGAGGAATTTAGATAGCATTAGGACCAGCTATAAGGCCCTGCAAGACTGCAGTGGCAAAGCCAGCTCTGGAGTTAGAGAAAATTGGTAAATGGTAATGCTTGGTGAAAGTATGTACAGAACTCCAGGTAGCAGCTTCCAGGGTGTCCCTGGTAGGTACGCCTCTGTGAAAGGCTGTAGAGGTAGATGCAGCCCTGGTTGAGTGGGGTCTGATCCCCTGTGGGATAGGTTTTACATGGTGCTTATAGCAGAAATGAATGCAATGGCCTATCCATTTGGAGATGGTTTGCTTTGAAATAGCCTTCCCCTCTGTCCCTGCAGCAAATGTCACCAACAGTTGTTCAGATTTCCTTTGAGGTTTAGTCCTGTCCAAGTAGAATCTAAGTTGTCTGTACACATCTAAGGAATGCAGTATCCATTCCCCTTTGTTCTGTGGATTAGAAAAGAAGGTTGGCAAATGAATGGACTGATTAAGGGTCACACTGGGTACCACCTTTGGCATGAAAGAGGGATTAGTCCTGAGGGACACCCTGTCCGCATGAAAGATGATGAAAGGCTCCACTGCCACAAGGGCCTGTAATTCAGATACCCTTCTTGCTGAAGTGATTGCTAAAAGGAAAGCTGTTTTTCAAGAAAGGAATTTTAAATCTGCAGTAGCAGCTGGCTCGAAAGGAGGAAGGGTGAGTTTGTCCAATACAAAGTTAAGGTCCCAGGCTGGAGTCGGAGCTCCCCTGGGTGGTCTTAAATTTTTGGCCCCTCAACTGCTTGAGCAGTGGATGAGAGAAGAGGGGAAGTTCTGTGTTATTATGAGCTGAAATGGCTGAGGCGTGAATTTTTATTAAGGAAAAAGACAGGCCCTTGTGAAGCATCTCAGTTAAGTATTGTAAAATCTGCAGTAAATTGTGCACTGCTGTGCTCATCCTTTAAGATTGGTTCCAGGCACAGAATCTTTTCCATTTTTCAGTATAAGATTTTCTAGTACTAGGACTCCTTGCCTCTAAAATGATATCCATCACTGATTTACTGAGGGATGGTAAAGGAGAGATTAGGTAATTAGCCAGGCTGCTAGGTTCAGTGTTTGAAGCTGAGGGTGCAGAATCTGGTTCTCCTGCTGAGACAGCAGGGACGGAGTCTGAGGCAGGTGCCATGGGGCCAACAGTGACACACTGTGCAGGAGGGGTACCAGTGTTGGCATGGCCAGGCTGGTGCAATCAAAATCATCCTTGGTTTGTCTTGTTTGATCTTTAGTAGTACCTTGGACAGGAGAGGCAAAGGAGGAAAGGCATAAACTGTTATGTTTTTCCAGCTGAAGGACAGAGCATCCACTTTCGAAGCTTGTCTGTGGGGAGTCCTTCTGCAAATTTTTTCCAGTTGACAGTGCTGGGGGGAGGCAAACAGGTCTATATCTGGGCTTCCCCATTTGCTTGTTAACATGTTGAAAATCCTTGGTTCCAGTTTCCAGTCGTGTGGGTCCATGAGATTTCTGCTTAGTCTGTCTGCCAGTGTATTTAGTTTTCCTAGCAGGAATTGAGCTTGTAGATGCACTTGGTAGCTCAAGGCTGTGTTCCACAATGCCATGGCTAGTCTGCAGAGGGAGTAAGGATGTGTTCAACCCCCCCCCCCGCTTGTTTATGTACTACATAACAGTGGTGTTGTCCATCTTTACCATTAATTGTCCTGGAAGAATGTGGTCCCTGAAGGCTGTCAGAGCATTCTGTACAGCTAACATTTCTTTTTGATTGATATGCAGGTGCATTTGACTTGGGTTCCATTTGCCCTGAATGCACTTCCCTGCCAGGTGTGCCCCCCCTCCATGCATAGTCTGATCCGTCTGTTGTTAGGGTTTGGGCAGCAGGGGGTAGTGTGAATGGTAGTCCCTTGTTTTGGTGGCAGGCCTCTGCCCACCAAAGGAACTCTAGGCATAGGCAAGGTATGATAGAAATCATTGCTTCTAGATCCTGAGAGTATTGACACCATAGGCTTTTTAAATACCATTATAGTTTCCTCATATGCAGTCTTGCATATGGAATTAGAAGAATGTAGGAGGCCATGAACCCCAAGGCTTGTAGTATTTGCCTTGCAGATAGCAGGGTTTTTGTGGCCACTTGTTTGAAGTAGGTTGTCAAGTGAATTTGTTTCTCTGGCATGAGGAAATCCATCTGGGAAGTTGTATTCAAGCTTGCTCCCAGGAATATAATTTGTTGATAGGGTACCAGGTGTGATTTTTTTTCGTTTATGGTGTACCCCAGACAAGTTAGCACTCTTTGTACAAAAGCCAGATGATTCAAAAGTATGTCCTGGTTTTCTGTCTGAATTAGACAATCGTCCAGGTATGGGTATATTTGAATATTTCTTTGCCTGCAAAATGCAATTACTGGAGCTAGGCACTTTGTGAATACCCTGGGCACAGTAGATAAGCCAAAGGGCAGTGAAGAAAACTGATAGTGAGTGTAGCCTGCTTTGAAGCGTAGGTATCTTCTGCAAGATTCCATGATTGGGATGTGCAGGTATGCTTCCTTTAAATCTAGTGTTGCCAACCAGGCATCTTTGCCTAGCATAGGAAGCAATTGGTGAAGAATCAGCATCTTGAATTTTGGAATCACGAAAAAGGTGTTTAGAGTAGACAGGTCCAGGGTAGGACGCCATGAATTGTCTTTTCTGGGTACCAGGAAAAGTCTAGAGTAGAAACCTTGTCCCTTTTCCTCTTCTGGTACCAACTGAATAGCCCCTATGCTTAAGAGAGAGAGTACTTGCTTTTGGACCTCTGCCCATTGATTTGGAGGTAGATCCAGTCAACCGCTTGGAATTGTTAACGTGTGGAAGTAAAATCTGTATCCTTGGGACACTATATTTAAAACCCATTTGTCCTGGATAATGAGCCCCCAGTTCATTGCATGTAGTGCAATCTTTCCCCCCAAAGGAGCAGTCAGTTGAGAAGTGCTTGGAAGTTTTAAAAAGAAGTCATTGAGACAGTTTACCATAGGGGAGAGTTTTATTACTCCCAGATTTGGAAGTGGAGGCCCCCCACTGCTTAGTCTTGTGTGTCCCCTGGGACTGAAGTCTGGATGCTCTGCTGGATCTGGGTTTGGACTGAGAAGGTCTGGAAGAGGCATGAAAGGACCAATTCTTAGAAGGCCAATGCCTACTAAATCTCGGAGGTTGTACTTGAAAAAATCTTTAACGGTTTGCATAGCTTTAGCTTTTTCCTCCATCTTTTTAAGAACTTCTTCTGCCTTGTTCCCAAACAGGCGATCCTGATTTAAGGGAGCATCCAGTAATTTTGCTTTAACATAATTTGGCAAGGATTGCTCCTTAAGCCAAGCATGCCTTCAAAGTACAGACCAAGTTACAGTAGCCCTGCAAGATGTCTCTAGTGAATCAAAACCACATTGCAATGTATGTTTACCAACTTGTTCAGCAGAATGCATTAAATCCTGTAAATCCTTATTTTTAGCACAATCAGGAATCAACATCATTTTCTGTTTAAGCAATCCAATAATATGCTGCTGATACTTTAACATATGAAATTGGCAATTCAAGGCTCTAATGGCCAAAGCTGAAGAAGTGTATACCTTCTTACCCCATCTATCCAGCGCCCTGGAGTCTCTATCAGAGGGGGTAGGATTTTGGGCAGTAGTAGCTTTAATGTCCTTAGGTCCCTGTGAAATGGTTTCAGGATCCGGAGTAGGATTGTTGAAAAGGAACTTGTGAGAGTCAGAAACCCTGTAATATCTATCAGGTTTTCTGGGAGCAGGAGGTAAAGAGTCAGGGGCCATGCTAGATTCCGAAAAGGCATCATCGACAATGTCCAGTACAGGGGGTATAGCTAAAGGCCTATGCTGGGGCAGGAGTAAGAAATCCCTAAGGCCCTTTTTAGAAGCAGAGAAATCCTGACTTTCCCAATGAAAATGCTCCCTGAGAGTATGCAAGGTTTCACCAAAATAGAAATCCTCTGGGAGGGGGGGGGGGCAGAGGGAATAGAGTCCTTAGGATCAGAATCGTCATAGGTAGATAAGGGTAAATCCTGGTCCTCAGAGGAAAAGTACAGTTGTGTACACTTACCATAAATGTAGATGTTCCAGTGTATTCACTGTTGCAGTCATTACATTTGAGTAATCCTGCTGGCAGGTTGCCCTCAGCTGGCCTGAATTCCAAAGTCTTGGGTCCTGCGTTGGCTGCCGTCACCCCTTCCCTAATGTCAGGTCGTCAGGGGTATAAAAGAAGCAGCCAACGCCATTTTCTTCAGCTTTTCTTGCCCCAGATGTCAGGTGCCCCCTAAAAGGGTCGCCAGACTTATATATATATATATATATATATATATATATATATATATATATATCTATCAATAAATGCACCAATATACGTTTTACCTTCATCTATAAGCAAATACACCACATAGGTTGTGTAAAACAGAGAAGGAAAGATAAGATCCATAGAAAATAGGGGGATGGCAGGTGGGTAACCTGGACTGCAACAGTGAATACACTCGAACATCTACATTTATGGTAAGTGTACACAACTGTACTATGTTCTTCGTGTTTCACTGTTGCAGTCATTACATTTGGGTAGAGTCCCAAAGCTATGGTTGGGAGGCTGGAGCTAAACAGCATTAGGAGTGACTATGAGGCTCTGCAGAACCGCAGTGGCAAAGCCTGCCCTGAATTTAGAGTACAGTGGCAGATGATAATGCTTTGTAAAGGTGTGCACTGAACTCCAGGTAGCCACCTCTAAAATGTCTCTGGTTGGTACTCCCCTGATAAAGGCTACTGAAGTGGCTGCAGCTCTGGTGGAATATGGCCTAATGCCCTTAGGCACTGGCTTGCCATGGTGTAAATAGCAGAAATGAATGCAGTGGCCTATCCACTTAGAAATAGTCTGCTTTGAGATAGTCTTTCTTTGTGATCCTGCAGCATTTGCCACTAGTAATTGCTCTGTCTTCCTGAAAGCTTTGGTTCTGTCTAAGTAGAATCTAAGCTGTCTGTGTACGTCCAAAGAATGCAGAATTCTCTCCCCCGTGTTCAGTGGATTTGGATAAAAGGTTGGCAGATGAATAGTTTGGTTAAGAGCCACACTGGACACCACTTTAGGCATAAATGTTGGGTTTGTCCTCAGAGAGACCCTGTCTGGATAAAAAATGATAAAAGGTTCCACAGCCATGAGCGCCTGTAGCTCTGAACCTCATCTTGCAGAAGTAATTGCTAGGAGCAGAGCTGTTTTCCAAGATAAAAACTTTATATTACTAGTAGCAGCTGGCTCAAAAGGAGGCAGGGTGAGCTTTTCCAAGACATAGTTGAGGTCCCATGCAGGTATTGGTGATCCCCTTGGAGGCCTTAAATTTTTGGCTCCTCTGAGGTGCTGCTTTAATAAAGGATGAGAAAAAATTGGTGGTTCTGTATTGTAATGAGCCAAAATGGCAGAGGCATGAATTTTAATTGAAGAAAAAGATAGGCCTTTGTCCAGCATCTCAGTTAAGTATTGCAAAATCTGAGGAATATTTGGCACAGCTGTATCAGTTCCTTGTGCCTAGTTCCAAGCACAGAATCTCTTCCATTTTCCAGCATAAGAATTTCTAGTACTAGGCCTTCTGGCTTCCAGAATGACATCCATCACAGCTTTACTGAGAGATGTTTTTTGTATGACTACATTATCCGCCATGCTGCCAGGTTTAATGTCCTGAGTTAGCTGTGCAGGATTTGATTGTTTTGCTGGGACAGTAGACGAGGTATTTGAGGTAAGGTCCAAGCTGGGCATACAGACAAGTTCCTTAGGATTGGATACCAGTACTGCCATGGCCAGTCTGGGGCAATCAGTACCATTTTTGGCTTTTCCTGTCTGACCTTTAGGAGTACCTTGGGGAAGAGAGGCAGTGGAGGAAAGGCATATACTGATAGGTTTTTCCAGCTGAAAGATAGGGCGTCCACTTTTCATGCTTGTCTGTGATCAGTCCTTGTGCAGAATCCTTTTAGTTGGAAGTTGTGAGGGGAGGCAAATAGATCTATGTCCGGGCATCCCCATGTCCTTGTTATCATGCTGAAGACTTGTGGATCCAGTTTCCATTCGTGGGGATCCATGAGGTTTCTGCTTAGTTTGTCTGCCAGAGTATTTTCCTTTCCTGACAGGAATTGTGCCTGCAGATGTACTTGGTAAGTCAAAGCGGTGTCCCACAATGTCATGGCTAGTCTGCAAAGGGAGTAAGAATGTGTGACCCCCTGCTTGTTTATATACCACATGACTGTGGTGTTGTCTGTCTTTATCAGTAGTTGTCCCAGATGAAGTAGGTCCTTGAAGGCTGTCAGGGCATTTTGAACAGCTAGCATCTATTTTTGATTGATATGTAGATGCATTTGGTTTGAGGACCATGTGCTCTGAATGCATCTTCCTGCCAAGTGGGCCCCCCAGACATAATCTGATGCATCCGTTGTTAGTGTCTGCCTGGCTGGGGGTAATGTGAATGGCTATCCCTTGTTCCGGTGACAAGCCTTTGCCCACCATCGAAACTCTTGTTGCAGGCAGGGAATGAGAGTAATCATTGTTTCCAGGCTGTGGCAATGTTGAGTTCAAACACCTTTTAGGTACCATTGAAGTTTCCTCATATGCAGTCTTGCATATGGAATTAGTAGGATGCAGGATGCCATGAAGCCCAAAACCTGCAGAATTTTTCTTGCAGATAACTGGGCCTTTGTTGCCAACATTTTGAAATAGGTAGTCAGTTGCCTTTGTTTGTCTGGCGTGAGATAAGTCATCTGGGCAGTTGTATTCAAGCTTGCACCCAGGAATATTATCTCTTGAGTGGGTACGAGCTTTGATTTCTTTTCGTTGACTGTGTACCCTAGGCATGTTAGAAGTCTTTTCACGAACGCCAGATGTTGAAGAAGAATGTCCTTGCTCTCTGCTTGAATTAGACAGTCATCCAAGTAAGGATACATTTGTATTACTCTTTGTCTGCAGAATGCAATTACTGGTGCCAGGCACTTTGTAAAGACCCTGGGCGCAGTAGATAAGCCAAAGGGCAGTGCAGAGAATTGGTAATGCATTGAACCAGCCTTGAATCTGAGGTATCTTCTGCACGATTGTCTGATTGGAACATGCAGGTATGCCTCTTTTAGGTCTAAAGTCACAAGCCAAGCATTCTTGCCCAGCATGGGCAGAAGTTGCTGCAAAGTCAACATTTTGAATTTTGGAATATCCAGGAATGTGTTCAGAATAGCTAGGTCCAGTATTGGCCTCCAGGACTTGTCCTTTCTTGGTACCAAGAACAGTTTTGAGTAAAATCCTTGTCCCTGCTCTTGCTCTGGTACTTGCTGAATGGCCCCAATGTCCATGAGGGCTGATATTTGTTTTTGTGCCTCTGTCCATTGATTTTTTGGCAGATCTGGCCAGCCGTTTGCCTTTGGCATAGTATGGAAATGGAATTTGTAGCCTTGTGACACTATATTTAGAACCCACTTGTCCTGGGTTATAATGTGCCAATTTTGAGCCAAAACTGCTAATTTTCCCCCTAAGGGTGCTGCCAGAAGATATGTGCTTGGTGTAGGCAGGGGAAAGTCATTGGGACTGCTTTCTGTATGTTTGTGCTTTATCTTCTCCAACTTTGGAGGTAGAAGCACCCCATTGTTTTGACCTGTAAGAACCTTGTGCCTGGGATCTGCCCCTAGGGTGTCTGGATCTGCTCCTTTGAGGTCTGTCTGACACAGGAAAGGACCAGTTTTTTGTAGGCCAGTGTCTACTAAACCTAGGTGGCTGTACTTGTAAAAAATCTTTAACTGTTTGCATAGATTTAGCTTTGTCTTCCATTTTCTTTAACACCAAAGTATCATGCTGTAAAGGTGCATCTAGTTATTTAACTTTAACATGATCAGGCAGTTGCTTTAGCCAAGCATGCCTCCTAATTACAGAACCCATAACTGCGGCCCTGCAGGAGGCCTCCAAAGACACAAAACCGCATTGCAAAGTATGCTTTCCAACTTGTTCAGCTGCATGCAATAAATCCTGCATTTCCTTGTTTTCAACATATTCAGATTTTAACATCATTTTCTGTTTAAGCAATCCCATGACATGTTGCTGATACTTGAGCATATGAAAATGACAGTTTAAGGCCCTTATAGCCAAAGTTGCAGATGTGTAAACCTTTTTTCCCCATCTATCCAGTACCCATAAATCTCTGTCAGAGGGTGTTGGGTTTTTTGCTGTGGAGGCCTTAACTCCCTTTGGACCCTGTGAAATAGTTTCTGGGTCAGCAGCAGGGTTTTTAAAAAGAAATTTGTGTGAGTCAGGAACCCTGTAATATCTGTCAGGCTTAACAGGAGCTGGAGGTAAGGAGTCAGGGGTTAAACTAGACTCTGAAAACACATCTACAATGTCTAACACAGGGGGAATGGCTAGAGGCCTGTGCTGAGGTAGTAAAAGGAAATCCCTGAGTCTCTTTTTAAATTCTGAAAAATCTTTGCTTGCCCAGTGAAAATGCTCCCTCATGGTATGCAAGGTTTCCCCAAAGGAATAATCCTCAGGAGGGGATGCTGAAGGTATAGATTCTTCAGCATCAGAATCCTCATAGGGAGGTAAAGAATATCCCTGATCAGAAGAGGAATCAGAATAAATAGAAACCTGATCTGAAGATTCATAGTTAGTGTCTTGCCTGGGCCTCTTGCAAGGAAGGGGATGGGTACCCCTGATCAAGGTAATCAGGTCTTCGGTAATTAGGTCTTCGGCCATTTTGATCATCTGTTTTTTGGGCATAGAGGCCTGTACACGTGGCTCTTGAGTTTGTTTCTTTGCTTTAGAAGATGCTTTAGTCTTTGTCTTTGAAGCTGAAGTTGTTTTAATGTAAAGACGTTGAGGTCTGAATATACCCTCAGAAGCCAGTACCTGCTTAGCGGCTCCGGACTCATCTGAGGGATTAGCATCCGAGGCTCCAGTACCTTGAGTATCAAGCGGCATGGCTGACTCCTCATGGGAGTTGGTAGCGGCCTGCAATTCTAAAGTAGCGGGTGTCATGGGCTGCGAAAGTGCCTCACTGAGAACCGGCGAACAAGCGACTGGCTTAGGAGAAGCTTCGTCGTTGGTTTTGGGCCTCTGTTGTTTTTCTCTATCCTTTTCTTTGCCTTTTTTGTAAACTCCGGTAGTCGGATGGCTATCCGATGACATTTTAGGATAATTAAACCGGCTACCAAAATACTTTAAAGCAAAATTATACTGATGCTTAATAGTGCGTTGGTTAAATCTAGCACAAAACTGACAACCAGTAACATTGTGATCAGGGCCTAGGCAAGGAATACAGTAAGAATGAAAATCCTTATGAGGTATTTGCTTTCCACAAGTAATACAATTATTAACTTTTTCTGACATCGGTCTGGAGCAAGAAAAAAGTTTCCCCAATGTGATACTTAGCTTTACTGAAGACTTCGGTTCTGAAACTCAAACATGAAAATTTCAGGAGTCAGCCGACAGGCACTTGCGAACTGCTTCGGGCACCGTCGGCAAGAAAGACTGAAGAAAATAGCGTTGGCTGCTTCTTTTATACGCCTGATGACCTGACGTCAGGGAAGGGGTGACAGCAGCCGACGCAGGACCCAAGACTTTGGAATTCAGGCCAGCTGAGGGCAACCTGACAGCAGGATTACCGAAATGTAATGACTGCCACAGTGAAACACGAAGAACATCAGAAATTTCAGAATTCTGGTCAGAAGTATCATAAGCAAACTCAGTTCTAGGTCTCTTAGATGGGGAAGGTTGGCTTCCTCTGAATAAAGTAATAAGGTCTTCAGTCATTCTTATCATTTGTTTTTTAGGCATAGAGACCTGACCATGTGGTCTGGGTGTCAGTTTTCAAGGCATGGTTCGAGTTTTAGGCCTTGAAGAAGAAGATGGTGTCAGTTTAATATGCAAGTCCATAGGCCTGAATATACCCTCAGAAGCCGATGCCTGCACAGCAGCTCTGGCCCATCCAAGGTAGAGACATCCACAGGTTCCACAGTTGAAGCATCTCGCGGCATACTGGACTCCGAATGGGTCTCAGTAGAGGCCTGTGAATATGAAGAAGCAGGTATCAGGGGCTGCAAAAGTGCCTCACTGAGTACCGGCGCCTCAGAGGCCTGTCTCTGTCTTTATCTTTGCATTTTTTTGGAAAGTCGGTAGTCGGATGGCTTACCGAAGACATATCGGGATAATTAAACCGAGCACCAAAATATTTAAAAGCGAAAATATACCAACGACATATTGTTCATGGTTTAAATAAGGCACAAAACTGACAATGAGGTACGTCGTGGTCAGGGCCTAGGCAAGGAATACAGTACGAATGAAAATCTTTTTGAGGTATTTGCTTTCCACAAGAAATGTAATTATTTACTTTTACTGACATTGGATTAGAGCAAGAAAAAGTTTCCCCAATGGCATACTTAGCTTATAGTTTTAGGCTTCGGTTCTGAAACTCGAAAACAAAAATTTTAGGAGTCGGACGACCGTCACTTGTGAACTGCTTCTGCTTCGGGCACCGCATGGCAAGAAAGGCTGGTGTAATGACATTGGCTGCATGTTTTATACCCTTGATGACCTGACGTCATGGAAGAGGAGACAACAACCAACGTAGGACCCAAGACTTTGTTAATCAGGCCAACTGAGGGCTACTGCAAGCAGATAACCCAAATGTGATGACTGCAACAGTGAAACACGAAGAACATCTGCTGCTGTATGCCATTCAGTGGGCACAAAGTCTGATGTGAGGCTATGATTGAACATGGTTCTTAGGTGGGGAGCCAGTTCACTCTGAAGTTCATGTAAAATGCAGCCTGGGATGTTGTCCGGTCCCATGGATGCTGTGTTTTTGGCTTTAGAGAGTGCAGCTTTTACCTGCGTAGTTGTGATTACAGCATCTCTGCATTCTTCCTGTATAGATATGGGCCTTTTAGGGGGTGAGGGGGGGTAAAGTTAGCACTGAACCTATCTGCCAGGATGTTGACAATATCAGTTGGTTCTGTAATTTTCGTGCTGTTGTGCTGTAACTCAGAGCAGATCTGGGTGTTGCCATTGAGATTCTTGACACAGCTATAGAATGCTTTGTGGTTGTCCTTAGAATCAGTGTTGATTTTGATTTCGTAGCTAGCTTTGGAGGATCTTATAAGGGATCTCAGCTTCTTACTGAGGCTGACCAGGGAGCTCCTCCACTCATGGGATTTTACTCTCTTTTGCAACAATTTCTTCCTTCTGTTGTACAGTTTGTTTATGGCAGAGGATCACCAGATTGGCTTCCTTTTTTTGGAGGATAGCATCTTGGTTCTGTTTGGGATAGCACGATCCATGCACTCGTGTAAATCCTTATAGAGTGCATTTGTGTAGGATTCAGCAATTGTAACTATATTGCCCATCTGCATGGGTGTCATGAAGTTCACCACTTCTGTCTTAAGAAGCATGAAGTTGGCTTTGGAGAAATTTTTTACCATGGTTTCCTTAATAGGGGTGGGGGTGGGATGTGGATATCAAGGGTGATTTGCTTATGGTTGGATTGGACCAACGAGGAGTTGACTTCATGTGTGGAACACTGGTCACTCATGTTGGTAATGACTAGGTCTAGGATATTGTTGCCCCTGGTGGGGGTGTGGATAAGTTGATCCAGGGCATTGGAGTTTATGAATTCCAGAAAGCGTTGTGTAAAGGAGTTGGTACATGAGTAGTTTTCCCAGTTAATGGTGAGGTAGTTGAAATCGCCCATTATTAGGGTGTTTGGTTGGACCCTAATATTTTCCAGTACATCAAGAAAAGAGGAGTGGGAATCCTGGGGCATAATGGAGGATCTGTAGCAAGCTACAATTTGGACTGCAGTTTTTCCCAGAGTTAGTTGCACTTGGATAACCTCGGATGCATTATGCTGAGAAACTAGCCTGGAGGTGTGGATATCCTTAATGAATATGGACACACCTCCGCCTTTGGTGTTCTGGTCCAGGTTACATGGCCAAAAAGTGTGGTATGAGTTATAGCCTGGTAGTGCAGGGGTGCTCTCTGGAGCCTTGAACCAGGTCTCAGTCACTGCACAGATATCGATGTTCCCAATTTTAAGGAGTGCCTCGAGCGAGTGCATTTTGAGATTTAGACTTCTATCACTGAGTAGCATTATCCTCAGTTTTTGCTTGCCTGTTCCTGTTATGGTGGTGAATTTGTCATTTGAACCTTACCTAAAAAAGGCACTATAGGGGTGACAGGTGCAGGCCATCTCTGGCAAAACATCGTGGTCTGTTGACCATGTCATCCCAAGCAGACAGATACTGGATCCCCTTAGAATGACACCAGAAGCTTAGCCAATTGTTGAAGTCAATCATTTTGTCCTTGTACTACGGTATCATTCTGGGCGATGGCAGAATGCTACTCAGGGCTAGGGTCATACCTGCCTGGGCTACAAGATCAGAGAGCTCTTCCATGTCTTTTTTCATGTAGTCCAGGGAGGTAGGTCTCAAGTCATTCACACCAACATGGACAATGGCAGAGTCATAGTTGTACTCATTGTGGAGTGGCCTGAGTGCATGGGTTATGTGGCGGATCCTGGCACCCAACAGGCAGCTGACAGTAACATTCTCCTTGTTTAGCCTGGTGAGTGGGACATCAGTGTGCCTGACTATAGAGTCACCTATGACTAGTGTGTTGGATATGTTGTTTTGCCTTATTGGCTGTGGTTGAGTGGCACACTGAGTCTGTGGGCTTTGTGTCATTTGGGTTGTGTTGGGGGGTGGACATTACTTGCTTGTCTGCTTTGGAGGTCTCTGTTGCTTGGGCAGATTATTACTGAGAGCCTCCGCGAATGTTTTTGTGTTTCTATGTGTGGATTTTCGTGGTGTAGATTTAGTGAGACTATGTGATAAGTGTGGTGTGATGCAAGTATTTATCTTCTCCTCTTGAATGTCAAGTTCAGTCTTGGTTGAAGAGAGCTTTACCTCCAGTTTGGCTAGATAAGTGCATCTCTCACAGGTTGTATTGTTGGGTGGTAGGAGGAGAGGGTTGTCTGTGTACATGAGGCAATTTCTACATTTCCCCAAGATGCCCAGATTCATTAGACAGACAGGAGAGAACACTGGGAGCTGACCCTTGGACATGCCTGAATAAAAAACTATTTTCCTCTAGATAAGTGAGGAAAGTGAGTACAAGAGCTGTTTTTCTCTGAGCAAGTGAGGAAAGTAAGTGCAAAAACTGTTTTCCTCTAGGTAATGGGGAAGGTTTAGTGCTATAGTAATTAGTAGCTTATTTAGTGCTTACAACAAGTTCTGAACAAGTGTTGAACACGAATAAGCAAATTCAAGTGCTAAAACTAAGAATCTGTATCTGCACTAGACTAGTTACAGAAAAAAAACAAGTGCAAATGTGGGCTTTCAAATCAGAAAGTTGAGAGAGATGGAAAATATTGCCCAGATGGCCAATAACTACAATTTCTGGGCCAGAACCACTCGTTATGTGGTAGACAGTTACCTAGTGCTTACCACTCCCACTGACAAGCTAGAAGGCATCCCTCCAACACAGAAAGGCTTGGGGTATATTACCATAGGGGTTTATTCCTGAACTTGGCAATTTATTTATGTCATAGGGGAACAGATTCCTCAATGTGTGCTCTCAGATGGGCATAGAAATTATCCACAAATGTGGAAGCATGCAAGATGGGATCATCCTGGGTATTTAAATTTCATCAGGCCATCAGTTAGCAGGATTAGGTTTCTCTTAAGACAGATGGGTTTTGTGGTAATCACCAAAAAAACATCAAAATTGCTGAAAACAGCCACCAAAGACAAAATACACCAAACTATACAGCAACAGAAATAGCAGCACGGACTGAAAATAAATAAAAGTTTTATTGTGATTCTGGTACCTCGGCCTTCGCCTTCAAATGGAATAATTCACATTCTCAAAAACAAGCCTGTAAGAACCACCTAACATTTCATTAATTGAAATCAATTAACACTGCCTCAAAAATTTAACTATGGTTTGTCCCCCCCACCCCATAGGGTTTGGCTATAACACTAATAATTAAATCTCTCACCAAACTTCCATGCTCTTTATGAAAATGACTAGCTACAGGACTATCAAGCCTTACATTTCTAATATCTCCTAGATGTTCTAGTATTCTTAATTTTACCTTACGTTTGGTTTGTCCCAAGTACCATTTTTGTACTGGACAATTGCACCCAATAGCATAGATTACAACAAATGAATTACAATCGAAATGATCTATGGCATTATATAAAATGCCACTGATCCTAGTACCATCTATATTCCTGATCTTATCACATACTTTGCATCTACCACATGCATATGCACCTGCCTTAGCCATCTTTTTCCTTCTGCCTTTATTTCTTACTAACTCCTTTAAATTTTGAAACCTACCATAAGAAAAAAACACTTCCTTAGGAATAATGTTTCTCAAGTTGTCATCACTACTTATGATGGGCCACAATGCCATCACCAGTTTTTTTAAAATAGGGGAAAAAGCTGAAACCTATTGACAAAAAATATCTTGTCTTTCTCTTCACTTTCTTTATTGTCATTATTTCCTCCATTTCTGTTGTTCCTGTTTTTATATTTTCTTACACTACCTAAGGAACTTTGGTCATAATGCAATAATTTTAGTGTTATAGCCAAACCCTATGGGGTGGGGGGGACAAACCATAGTTTCCAGAGGAGGTTATTAAATATGGAATCTAAATATATTACTAATTTCAATACTCTCTATCCTAATGGCATGAATTTGGAAATATGAATAGTATTTGTGGATGTTTAACAGGAATTATTGTGCTATTTACTATTAGTGTACAAGTATTTAATATGTAATAAATACAGATAGAAGTGCTTTGTAGAAATTTTGTAAATGTGGCTTTAAATTTTTGAGGCAGTGTTAAGTGATTTCAATTAATGAAATGTTAGGTGGTTCTTATAGGCTTGTTTTTGAGAATGTGAATTATTCCATTTGAAGGCGAAGGCCGAGGTACCAGAATCACAATAAAACTTTTATTTATTTTCAGTCCGTGCTGCTATTTCCGTTGTTGTATAGTTTGGTGGGTTTTGTGGTAAGTCAGGTTTTGCCCTTATAGTGAGTATTATCAAATGGTGGTCATATTTCACCACTGATGTGGCAGCTGTAGATGTTGAGCATAGGGTGGCTATATATGTGACAAACCAGGTCCAAAATTTTTGAATCCCTAGCTGAGATTTCAACCAGTTGGTCTAGGGAGCTGGCATTAATGAAGTTCAGGAATTGTTGTATTTATTAGTGGTGGTGTATGTTTCCCACTTAATGGAGGGATGGTTCAAGTTTCCCAAAAGTGTTAGGCTCAATAAGGAGGGATGTCAGTTTGTTTAAATATGCCTTATGGGTACAGGTGACATGGAATAGGTTCATAGGTTCATACTAGGCTATCTGCCCAAGGGCATTTATAAGCCTAGCCCATAGTTATGTGGCTTTCACCACCCCTTTAGTTTTGTGTACTGTAGTTGACTATGATACGGTAGAGAGTTCTGCTTACTGTTAAATGGATATAGAGGAGTTCAAGGTCATTGTCCTGGCTTATGAGCTTGGTCTGGAAGTCAGAAGCCTTCTTAGGAATACAGATACACGACCTCCAGTAACACCATCATTTACAAAGTTGGGTCTGAAAGAGTGGTAGGCATTAAAACCCTGCACCATGGGAGTGCAATTACTACTCTGAAATCATGTTTCAGTAACTACGCAGATATCTATATTTTCCTGTAATGCTTGAAAATGTCAGGATCTGCTTTAGCAAGTCCTGTAATGCTGAGAAAGCATAAAAAAACAGACTTATATATACTAAATCTAAGCTAGTCATTTCTCAGAATATTCCCTTTTCTCTGCGGTATTGCAATGTTGGAGCTGGCATGTATAAATTTGGGGGGGGGGTACAAGGGAACTTTACCCCCTGCAATAAAGACATTTAAAGGAGGAGAGTGATGTTCAATATTCACTCTTTCCTGCATTTTGGTGGGTGCTCCTTTCAGCATGTCAGCAGTCAGTTATAAGTGCTGTCATTTCAACAGAGTCTCATATTTGCAAGAGTTAGGAACGCCTTTAAAGAGAACACCTTCTTTTTTAAACTTCTAGCATTGAACAGTTCTGCCTTTATGAAGTTTTGATTTCGATTGGCTATGGTAGCTAATTTGAGGAGACTAACCTTACTAAAAAGGCTCTGTGGAGGAGGAAAGTCCTGGCCAATATATGGAAGCCATGAGGACAGAGGTGTAGGCTATCCCTAGCAAAGCAGACAGGGACGTTGGATCATCTTCTCTCAGTTTAAGATATATTGGATAAGCTTAGTATGACACCAGCAGCTAAGCCAATAACGGAAGCCAGTGACTCCTTGTTTATATTGAGGCACCCTATTTGGTGATGGTAGAATACTTCTCCATGCTGTTGTCACACCAGTTCCAGATACATATTCTGAGAACTCTACCATGTCCCTCATCATACGATCTAAGGAGGTATCTCAAGTTATTCACTGCCACATGTGTAATGACCATTTCTTATGTGTACTTAGGGTGATGGGATTTGAGGGCCCTAAAGACACTGCAGATTGTGGGACCGGAGAGGCAGGTAACCATCACTCTGTCTTTGCTCAATCTGCTGATAGGTGCATCTGTGTGCTTGACTAGGCAGTCACCTATGACTAACACATTACCAGATGTAATGTCTTGGCCTTGCTACCTTAAGGGCTTTGGCCTGCCATTTGTGTGACTTCTTTTTGTAGTTGTGTTTTCTGTAGTGTCTGTATGTCGTTTGTCTTTTAGTGCGACACTGAGTATCCTGTATACCAAATCTTTGTTTAGGAACCCTTTGTGGTTTGGGTATTTATCTAGGACATGGTGAGCATGGTCGTTTGAGGTGGATGTTGGCACTGACAACATGCTGCGTACAGTCTTTGAAGAGTGGTTTGTAGACAGTTGCACCTTTCACATGTGGAGCTACCTATAGGAAGAATTAAATAATTACCCAGAAGTATGAGGCAATTACTGCACTGTCTCACTGCTTCTCTTGTTATCAGGCTGGCAACAGCTGGTGAGGTAAACTGTGACGTTATGATATTTAGTGCTTGGAGAAATAGGTAACACTAACGAGAGCTAATGAACTGCAATTTTAGGGAAGGTCTATGTACTAGAAAATTAGGATGAACAACGAGTCAAAGCTACAGAGTTACAGTTACATTTAGTGTCAATAAATTGAAGGGTACAAAAGTCAGTAAAAGGTGTAGCGATGACTAACAAGATATTTGAAGCACTGGCCATCAACTTGGCTCGGTGCCACAGCAGCAGCTTATTACAATTATTAGATTTGTCTTGAGTGCCACAACATCAGCTTAGCATAACCAGTGTCACACAAGTGACACTACAACATTGTAGTACAGTGACGAAATAATCACTAGTCTCCAGCTATGACAGGACTCGGGCTAGGCATGCCTGCAACAGACAGCAAGTGACATGACAGGTAACTACAATAAGTAATGATTTCTTGAAAACAGAGACTGAAAATTGGCTCAGACGCCACAATTGTTGTTTTGGTACAAATTTACAGATCACAGCAAGGATTAGACTTAGGCTGAAAATGCTCACAGCTGACAAAATCAGCGGAAGAGACAAATGATATGCCTCAATACGCCTAGCTCAAACGGAATTTAACCCACTGATGTGGCTCTCTGCAAGTGGTCTTAGGTGTACATAATTGTGCCTGTATGTCCCTAGCTGTCAGCAGCCTCACATGGTCACTGAAGGAGTATACTGATATGACCAGTTGCATACTCTTATTCTTTTAGTACAGCACCCAAGAAGCAAGTCTTAGAGGTGACATCACATCAACAGATTTTTTTTTAACAGAACCAGATGATGAGAACACTTTGAACTGTCGCAAATAGTTCTGAATTGTACTCAAAGCTGCTGAGGAATATGCAACAGTTTCCAAATCTAGTGGGGTTTGGTTCTGAAGACAAGTCCGATTGGATATCCCCAGGTGTCCCTCATGTTGTCACAGCCCAGCAGAGTAGAGAGACCATGTCTACAGTCATGCTCAACTTAAACAACAAACCAGAGCATACAGGCCAATAAAAAAAATACTCAACCAGTAGCAAATTTGGCCCAGAAAAATAACAGCACCCCCTTCTCTCACCAAGAGAACTTTCAAAACCAGTTCTAAATGCAGAAATCCAGCACAGAATAACACAGTGGAGTATTTAAAATCAGCACTACACACTAATTTAAGTGCAAACACAAAAACTTGTACTTCCCAGATGTAGCGGGGTTTGGTTCTGAAGTCAAGTCTGATTAGGCATACTCGGGCTTCCTTACGTAGAAATGTCTCTTTTTTATTATATTTGGGAGTACCCTGCTGGCTTTTCTGTTAATACTTTATTGAATCCAGATGTTAAAAGAGCAGTCAATGTCATGAGCATGTAACATCCTGTGCCTTTTACTTCTCTTTCTCCTATGGGCCTAATTACTGTGATTATTGTCCTGATCATGTCTCCTCTCCTTAGCACTTCTGTTAAACATCCTCAACATTTCCTCTTTTTTTTTTTATTTTGGAATTTACTCATCTACTTACTTATTCATAAGTTTTTTTTCCCCCTGAAACATTAACTAAAATATCAACAAACATGTTCAGTCCTTGAGGTCCAGAGACACCAGAAAAGCCTGAGGGAGCAAAGGAGGAAAAAGGGACAGAAGGGACAACATCCGGGTGGAAGGCACCTTCAGATGGGAGAGGTCTAGAATAGGTCTCCAAGTACCTTCTTTCCTGTGCACTAGAAATATTCTTGAATAAAACCCTTTCCCCCTTTGGGACACAGGCACTTCTTGGAATAGTACCCTGAGACAAGAGGTCTTGAAGAACCTCTGGGAAAAAAGGAAGCTGTTCCTCAGGAGGCTGAGGAATGCCCATAAAAGGTGGGTGGGAAATCCAGACCGTGAAGTACCCTTGCCAAATGATTGATAGAACCCAAGAATCCTGGGTGATTCAGAGATAAACAGGAATAGAAAGAGAAAGGTGAAGAGAAAGAGGAATGTGGCTGGGAATGGGTGGATAGGCAGATAGCATCTGGTTTGTCAGGAAGGGAAAGCTTGAGAATCCCTGCAGTCTGAGTGGCCTTAGCAGGAGGAGTTTGTTTACTATCCTTTTTACCTTTAGGAGGAGGGCGAGACTGCCTACGAACAAAAGCTGGCTTAGAGGGGTAGTTTCACTGAAATTTAGGCACAGGAGAAACAAAGACATGCTTAAGCTCCTGTAAAGCCTTCCCCTTGTCCTGAAGAGACTTAATAAACCAGCAGCCGCTTCACCAAACAAAAGAGTATTACCCAGAGGAGCATCTATCAACTTAGCCTTAATATCATCGGGCAAAGGTTGAAGCTGAAGCCATGAATATCTCCTCAGAACTGGAACAGAAGCAGCCCTAGAAGAGGCATCTGCTGGATCATAACTACATTTGATAGAATGACGAACTACCTGAGAGGAAGACCCAAGCAAAAAAAGGCCAGAAGATTTACTCTCAGAGTCTGGAAGATCAGAAATAATCTGACAAGCCTGAGAAAGAAGAGCCAAGACATACCTAGAGATATGGGTCTGATAATTAATAGCCCTAAAAGCTAGGGTAGCTGAAGTATATACCTTCTTACCCAGCCTATCCATGGTTCTATTGTCCTTGTCAAAAGGCAGTAACTTGCATGAAGGAAGTAATTGAGATAGCTTATCAGAGGCTACAAACACCACAGAGGGGTTAGCAGCAGGACATTTAAACAAAAAGGAACAGTCCTCAGGCACCCTATAAAACCTATCAGACTTCTTAAGAGCAGAGAGCAGAGAAAGTACAGTTTTCTACCTACCATAAATGTAGATAACCGATAGGTATGCATCTGCAGTCCTAACATATGGGTTGTCCTGCCTCAGGCAGCCCTTCGGTCGGCCGGATTCCAAAGTCTGGGTCTGGCCTCGGCTGATGTCGCACTTCACCTGACGTCACAGCTGCTGGGGTATAAAGGCATCAGCCGACGCCATTTTCCTCAGTGTTTCTTGCCCCAGATGCCAGGTGCCCTCTAGGAAGGCTAAATTTGGATAAATGCAAATAATTCCAAACAGTAGAGAGCAAACAATATATATATATATATATATATATATATATATATATATATATATATATATATATATATATACATATATACAAACAAATACACCATAACAGATTCCCCCAGCTAGCTAAAAGAGGGGTAAATACCCTAGGAATACCACAGAGGGGAAGGAGGGTGGGTAATCCTGACTGCAGATGCATACCTATCGGACATCTACATTTATGGTAGGTGCAAAACTGTACTATGTCCTTCAAGGATGCATCTGCAGTCCTAACATATGGGTAGAATACCATAGCCAAACTGGGGGAGGAGGCACTAAGATAAAGATGGTGTAGTTAAGATCCCTTGCAAAACAGCAGTTGCAAAACCTGCTCATGATCTAGAGTATAAGGGAAGATTATAATGCTTGGCAAATGTATGCACGGAGCTCCAAGTAGCAGCTTCTAAAATGTTTTTGGTAGCCACTCCCCGTAGGAAAGCTGTAGTGGTGGCTGTAGCTCTTGTGGAATGAGGTCTGATATTTGCAGGAGTTGTCTTTCCATGAAAAGAGTAACAAAATCGAATGCAATTTCCTATCCATTTTGAGATTGTCTGTTTTGAAATTGCTTTTCCTTGCATTCCTGTTGCATATGCTACCAGAAGCTGGTCAGTTTTTCTGTTGGTCTTAGTTCTGTCCAGATAGTAGCGAAATTGTCTGTGCACATCCAAGGTATGTAGCAGTCTTTCCCCCCTGTTCTGTGGGTTGGGGAAGAATGTAGGTAAATGAATCGCTTGGTTCAATGATACTCTGGAGACCACTTTTGGCATAAAGGTAGGGTTTGTTCTCAGAGATACTCTATCCTGATGGAAGATAAGGAAGGGTTGCACTGCCATTAATGCCTGTAACTCAGATACCCTTCTTGCTGAAGTGATTGCTAGCAGGAAGGCAGTTTTCCAAGACAAGAACTGTAATTCTGCTGTTGCTGCTGGTTCAAAAGGGGGAAGTGTTAACTTTTCCAGCACAAAGTTGAGATCCCATGTAGGTAAAGGTGGTTTCCTTGGAGGTTTTACATTTTTGATTCCTCTCAAGAACTGCCTGAGTAGAGGATGAGAGAAGACAGGAGGATCCATGTTGTATTCTGCTGAAATTGCTGATGCATGAATCTTAATGGAGGAGTAGGACAGGCCATTGTGGAACAGTTCTGCTAAGTATTCCAGGATGTGTGCTATGCTTGCCAATGAGACATTTTCTCCCTTTGCTGCACTCCAAATGAGGTATCTTTTCCACTTGGCTGAATAAGTTTTCCTTGTGGAGGGTCTGCGTGCCTCCAGGATAATGTCCTTAACCCTCTGAGATAAAACTGGGTTATTTTGTTTTATGCAATATTCCAAGCAGCTAGCTGCAGTGTTTTCAAGTTTGGATGTAGGATCTTGTAGTTGTTCTGTGTTAGAAGTAAGGGACATAGAGGTAGAGGCCATGCGTGTGTCCGAGACATGCTTCTCAGTAGCGGGTACCAATGTTGCCTCGGCCAGTCTGGAGCTATCAGGATTACCCTTGGCTGATCCTCTCTGATCTTCAGTAGGACTTTGTACATCAAAGGAAGAGGTGGGAATGCATATGCTGTCAGGTTTTTCCAGCTGAAGGAAAGGGAGTCCACCCTCCAAGCAAGTGGGTGGTATGCTCTTGTGCAGAATTTCTTCAATTGGTGGTTGTGTGGGGAGGCGAACAGGTCTATCTCTGGTAGTCCCCATTTCTTTGTTATGTCTTTGAAGATATCTGGATGCAGCATCCATTCATGAGCATCTGTGGTAGTTCTGCTTAAGGTGTCTGCTAGTGAATTTTCTTTTCCTGGTACAAATCTGGCCTGAAGTTGAATGTTGAGATTCAGGACCACATTCCACAGGTCCATTGCCATCCGGCATAGAGGATATGAGTGTGTACCTCCCTGTTTATTGATGTACCACATGACTGTGGTATTGTCCGTCCTTATCAGCAGATGACCTTGTTGAAGGAGTGGTCTGAATGCCTGGATCGCATGTTTCACTGCCAGCATCTCCTTTAGATTTATGTGTAGATTCAGCTGGTCTTGGGTCCATAGGCCTTGTATACACTTGTCCACCATGTGTGCCCCCCAGCCTAGGTCTGAGGCGTCCGTGGTGATGGTCTGGCTTGGATGAGGTTTGTGGAAAGGCAATCCTCTGTTCAACTGACAGGCCTGAGCCCACCACAGGAATTCTTGCTTCAGGCATGGAATTATTGGAATCTGGGCTTCTAGACTGTGCTTGTGTTGAGACCATACATTCCTTAGGTACCATTGCAACTTTCTCATATGCAGCCTGGCATGCGGAATCAATATTATGCAGGATGCCATGTAACCCAGGGCTTGCAGGACTTTCCTTGCAGTAAGCTGAGTTTGTGTTGTTAATGTCATGAAGTAGACTGGTAGTTGCTTTTGTTTTTCTTCTGTGAGAAAGGCCATCTGAGTTGATGTATCCAGTACTGCACCCAAGAATGTTATCCTTTGGGATGGTACTAGTCTTGACTTTTGCATGTTGACTGTGTATCCCAAGGCTTGCAACAGTTGTATGACATTTTCCAAATCTTTTGTTAATTTTGCCTTGTTGTCCGCTTGTATTAGGCAGTCGTCCAGGTATGGATAAATTTGAATTCCCTGAAGCCTGCAATGAGCAATTACTGATGCCAGGCATTTCGTGAATACTCTGGGTGCAGTAAATAAGCCAAAGGGCAATGCTGAGAATTGATAATGCTCTGATCCTGCAAGAAATCTGAGGTGTCTTCTACAATCTGGTCATATAGGGACGTGCAGGTATGCCTCCTTGAGATCTAGAGTCACCAGCCAAGACTCCTTGCCCAGCATGGGAAGAAGTTGCTGGAGGGTCAGAATTTTGAATTTTGGAACAATGAGGTATGTGTTCAGTGCGGACAAGTCGAGAATACGTCTCCATTGATTTTCTTTTCTTGGTACAAGGAAAAGCCTGGAGTAAAATCCTTGGCCTTGTTCCATAGGCGGTACCTTTTCTATAGTTCTCATCCTTAGTAAGTTGTTGATTTGTCTTAGAGCGTCTGTTTTTTGGCTTGGTGGTAGGTTTGGCATTCCTCTCTTTTTTGGTAGAGTGTGGAAGTGAAACCTGTAGCCCTTGTCTATTGTTTGTAAAGTCCATTTGTCTCCTGTAATGTAATGCCAGTTGTCGGAAAATAAGGCTAGCTTTCCGCCCAAGGGTGCTTCCAGTTGTTCCCTGGTAGGCGGAACCAGAGCCAAGTCATTGTGCCTGCCCTGTGGAAGTGGTTGTAGTTGAATCTGTGGTAGTACTTCTCTGGTTGGTAGGTTGCCACTGACGTCCCCTGTAGGCACCCCTAGATTGACCTCTGCCTCTTGGGCGTCTATTTCTGCCTCTCTGTGCTCTGGAGTTGTCTGGAAAGGACCAATTCTTCGAAGGCCAATTTCTGCTAAACCTCGGAGGTTGAACCTGTAAGAAATCCTTGACTGTTTGGACAGATTTTGCTTTTTCTTCCACCTTCTTTAGAACCTCCTGTGCAGGGGAACCAAACAAACTTTGTTTCTCCATGGGAGCATCTAGGAGTTTTGACTTAACATGGTCTGGTAAGGATTGTTCTTTTAACCAGGCATGCCTTCGAATCACTGTTCCAGTCATAGCTGATCTAAAGGAAGCCTCCAGTGCATCATAGCCACATTTTAAGAAATGGTTACTGACCTGCTGAGAGTTATGTACCAAATCCTGAAGGGACTTGCGGTCTATAGGTTCAGGAGAGGACAGTTTTTTTATTTAGCTGGTCTAACAAAAACTCCTGGTACTGAATCATGTGAAATTGACAGTTTAAGGCCCTGGCCGAAAGAGTAGCAGAAGTATAAACCTTTTTACCCCATCTCTCTAATGCTCTAGATTCCCTTTCAGAGGGAAGAGGGTTTTTGGCAGAGGCAGCTGCCACACCTTTAGGGCCCTGTGAAATGGTTTCAGGGTCTGCAACAGGAGCCTTATACAAATGGTAGTGTGTGTCCGGGACCCTGTAATATCTGTCAGGCTTGGCAGGGGCCGGAGGAAGAGAATCAGGGGCAGTACAGGCATTATTATATGCATCATCAGCAACTGTTAGTACTGGAGGAATGGCTAAAGGCCTATGCTGTGGTAAGTGTAAAAAAGTCCTTAGCCTTTTCCTTGAATCTGAAAAATCCTGGCCCTGCCATTGGAAGTGTTCCCTCATAGCATGTAAGGTTTCCCCAAAAGAAAATTCTTCAGGAGGAGAAGCAGAAGGAATGGAGTCTTCTGCATCAGAATCCTCATAAGGAGAATATGGGCCTTCCTGAGGGTCTGAAATGTCTGAGTCATCCGAGGAATAGTCTGTAGAGACAGGTTCCGGGGGTTCAGTCCTAGGCCTCTTATCTGGAGGGGGCTGAGAGGTCCTGTCTGGGTGAGGTTGGGATCCCCTGATCAAATAAATGCGATCCTCAGCCAGGCTGAGTATTTGGGAACTAGAGGTAGGCCTATGTGAGGGAGTTTTAGCAGGTAAGGCCTTAGAAGATTTAGCTGATTTAGCCCTGGAAAAAGCCTTGATAGACATAGAAGCAGGGGGTCTAGCAGCCCCACGTGCAGGGGTAGATATGTCTAAAGGAATAGTGTCTGACAAATCCTGGGTGCCTGCTTCTGTAGCAGTAAATTCAGTAGCAGATTCAGCCATGCTCTGTGAGGTCTCGGTTATCGGAGGCATGCTTTCGGCCGAAGGAAGAACCGAGGACTCGGTTTCAGCCGAAACAGAGACACTCGTGGTTGGCCTAACCGTGGTTTCAGCGGAAACCGCGGACCGCGAGTGTCGGTCCTTTTCCTTGCGCTTTTTAGCTAATTGCGTAGTCGGAATCTCCGACGGCATTTTGTATGCAAAAGCGGGACCAAAAAACTCCTCTGCAAACTCCGACCGAAGTCTAAGCGTCCGTCGGTTGAAGGAAGCACAGGCTAGACAAGCTGATACGTCGTGGTCTGGGCCTAAGCAAGGAAGGCAGTAAGAGTGGAAATCCTTATGAGGTATTTGTTTCCCACAAGTTAAACAATTATTTACTTTGTCTGACATCGGCTGAGGCAAGAAAGAGTCCCTAACGGGGTACTTAGCTTTTTAGAAGTCTTCAGTAGTAGAAATCTCTGGATCTGACCGACCGGCACTTGCGAACAGCTTCTGCTTCTGGCACCACGCAGCAAGAAAGACTGGGGAAAATGGCATCGGCTGATGCCTTTAAACCCCAGCAGCTGTGACGTCGGGTGAAGTGCGACATCAGCCAAGGCCAGACCCAGAATTTGGAATCCGGCCGACCGAAGGGCTGCCTGAGGCAGGACAACCCACATGTTAGGACTGCAGATGCATCCTTGAAGGACATTACAGCTCTTTACAGGCATTGGAAAAACAATCCAATAAAGCAGGCAAGACAGGAAGAATGGCCACAGGTTTAGGAGATTCCATCCGCAGTAAGTCATAGTACCTCTTATGGATATCCGAAACCTGAGCACAATCCCACTTAAAAAATTCCATCATCCCAGAGATTGTGTCCCCAAAGGAAATTACCTAGAGTATGAGTCCTCCTCCTCAGACCAACAGTCATGAGCATCCTCAGACCAATAGTCTAAAGGAGAAGGAATCTGGGTAGAGTAAGCAAGGGAGTCATAATCAGAATCCACCTCAGAAGAATTCAATTCTCTGGGTCTTTTAGGGGAAGAAGAGGACCAAGGAGGAGCAGGAACTGAAACCCCTTGAGGAGGCCTCAACGACAGTAAAGCCTTAAATAATCCCTGAGTAAAGGCCTGCCACTCACTTTGTGGATCACTAGGAGCAGAAGAAACATGATTCATTTTCTGTTTCTTTTTTAAGGTGACATCCATTCTAGAAACCTGAGAAGGCCCAGACTTAGTACGGCATTCCACAAGTGCAGTAGCAACCTCTTTCCAAAAGAGAAATTGCGGAACCTCTCTATACCCCTTGGAAACAGTCAACCGTGGTTCCCTCTGAACATCTGAAACAGATGCCTGAAAAGCCTTGTTACACATGCTGCCCGCACAATCCTCACAGGCCTCCAACCCAGATGCAGTAGAAGAATCTGACAAAACAACTGGGTAAGCCGCTAGGTTCGTAATAACCTCAGGAGAAACTCCTGGCAGAGGCAGGATAGTGGAACATTCCAGTCTTACCCTATGCACCTTCTTCTTCCCTGATGACTGACCCTTGGGGCAGGAAGTTTCATCCATAGTATCTGCAGAAAGAAGCTCAAGGCAATGGTTCTCAAGACACAATGAAAGGGAAGAAAGCCTACTATAAAGAGTTTTAGAGACAAAATGCCTGACAAATTGAACAAGACGTATTTTTGTGAGCAGCACCTAGGCAAAAAAGACAATTATTGTGGTGGTCTTTATGGGGGGTCAGTCTCCCAAAATGGCATTTACCCTTCCTGGATGACATTAACTCCAAACAGCACAAAACAAACAGAAAAAATAACCAAAAACCCAAATGGGTACTTATCTGCAACTGTGAGGACTCCAGAAAACAGGAGTAAGCATAGGAATGCCAATAAACAGAAAAATGGTAAAAAAATGGACGGAAGTAACAGACCAATGGTTAAAACAGTGTTCAGACTGGCGGCAAAGAAGTTCAGAGGATGGTATGCCTGGACATCACCTTTATGCCCTATCCTATGCAAGGAGTGTGCAGGTGACGTTCAACGTACCTTAAAGCAATGGTAGACTTTGGTAAACTGGCCGAACAGTGGGTTTCATTGAAGGGAATCCCATTTGTAAGGAATAGTGCAGCGATGAATGTAAAGACATCTCAAGAGGCTTTCCTTATGTGAACATATGAATAATCTGACAGAAGGTTATAAATCTTACTGGATTTCTCTCACTGTTTCACCCAAAACAACTGCAGCTGCCTCTTTCCTTCCTAAACTATACTGAGTATCACTATTAATCTGAATTTCCACCACTTACTCTGGAAAGTTAACTCATGTCCCCACTTCTAGCCTATCTCTCACTCTATTTTCCATTTTTTTATCCTGCTAGTCCAAATCTATACTGGTTCCTCTCCTCCATCTCCTCATTCCCCTTCAGCCTGGAAATACCTCAGCTGTGGCATACTCTGTAATTCAGGTCTCTGCCCACTAGGTGGCGCCTCTTTACTTGCTGTCTAACTTATATCCTCACTCTCTCCCTTTATATCTTACTAGCTACACCTTCTGTTCTTCACTATAGCTCTTCTCGTACTAGCACACCTTTACTAGATTCCTAGCTCTAGTTAAACCCTGTGTCTTAATAGTTTTACTGTGCCCTAAGGGTCTAATATCTTTATCCACCCCTCTAAGCATCCTATATCTCCCACTGTTAAGCCTCTCACCTCCCTGTTATACTTTCCACCTCTACACTCACCTCTCTTGTCTCTCTTTTCTCACTGATTGTCTTCTTGGATTCAGGACTCCTTGTCTCTTCCCGCTCCGTTCGCCCTGCGGGCTCACTCCGCTCCCCTACCCTGCCCCCAATTCCCACCCACCCCCAGGGCCCCTACACTTATTCCTCCTACACCACACCCCCTTTAATACTGCACCAATACCACTGCTCACATCATTATCACATCACACCTCCCCTAACACAATAGTATTAGTCACACCCACCCCAATTAACTCTGTTTTTCACTTCCCACACTACATTCACCACTACACCAAGGTACCTATCACACCACACATTCTATTATCAACTATTTCAATCCAAAATGCCATCATCTCCTACCCACCTCCTAACTCAACTACTTCTCAGTCTTACACTACTTCCTCCTCTTTTTACTTTCTATCTCTTAACCTCTTACGAACAACCACTCTACTCCTCTACCCACTTCCCCACAAAATATACTTCCACATTACCACTTACCATTACTCCAATCTCTTTAAATATTACATCCACACCCATCTACATACTTCCCAAATTTCACAGACTAGCACCCATTACATATAATAACTCCAATAATAAAAAAATACTTATCCATTCTTACAAACTACTTTACCATAAATACTTTACATACCTTCACTCCCTACTAGATGGAGACATTCACCCAAACCCTGGTCCTAATCATACCTCTACCACTGAAAAATATACTCCAATTAATAGTAGCTCTATAACCCCTTCCAAGCCAGCAAACTCTCTCCTCATAGCACATCTTAATATACGCAGCATTAATAATAAAATCCCACACCTCCATGCCCTACTAGATGTCCACCATTTTGATATCCTATGCCTATCTGAAACTTGGCTTAAACCCACTATCAAAGATAATGAAGTTACCCCTCCTGGTTATAATATCATAAGAAATGACCGTACTACCAAAAAGGGAGGAGGGGTTGCAATCCTCTACAAAACCATACTCCAAATAAGCACCATTGACCTTAACCCATGCTTAGACAACAAAGCTGAATTACTTATCACTAAACTTCAAGTCAACCCTAATAAAGCTATAAATGTCATCTGCCTATACCTTCCACCAGGAAACAATATTAATACCCTTGAAAATATCCTGAACTGGCTTACTATCAACCTTCCTCAGGAAACTATAATTTTAGGTGACCTCAATATTGATTGGCAGTCCTGTAATAGTTCACACCCTTCTACCCACATTAACCTACATGGCTTTACTCAAATTATTAACTCCTCTACCAGAACTCACAAACCCAACAACAAAGAAACTATCCTGGACTGGATACTTACTAATAATCCTCTACATACCTACAAAGTAGGGACCCTCCCAGATGATCTAAGTGACCACTCCTAACCTTTTTATTAGATTTAAAACCAGTCTTACTCACCCCAACATTGCCAGAACTGTTGCTCAAAAAACAATTTAACCACGGTCTATTCATACGGAACTTAAACAATGTAATTGGTCACCACTGAAATATCTTCCACTTGATGAAGCTGTTGCATATTTTAATTCCACATTCTTATCCATCCTGAACCACCATGCCCCACTGCGTACTATTAGATGTAAAGCTAAACCCGCACCTTGGCTCTCGAACACTTCAAGGCATAAAATCCATCTGAGAAACAAAGCCTGGGTGAAATGGCGTTCTACCAAAACCCATTAGATCACTTAATTTTCAGACAACTAAGAAATGATACAAAAAGCCATAGTACTAGATAAAAATAACTTTTACCTCCAAATACAGCAAACCCATCTTAATAAGCCTCAAATGTTCTGGAACAGCATTAACAAACTTCTCCATCCAGGACAATCAGTCACCCCCAACCCCCTAGGCTCCAACCCAGATAAGCCCATTCACACTGCCAACTCCTTTAACTCCTTCTTTACCAATGCCATCCAATCTCTTGCTAGCCATCTCACACCAGACACTGCAAACCTGCCTAATTCTTCTGTAAATCCTCCCCTTCCTTTCTATTGCAACCAGTGTCTACTTCTACTATTTGCTCTCTTCTAATAAAACTTAAACCTTCCACCCCCTCAGCTGACCAACTCCCAGCAGAATACCTTCAAATAGGAGCCAAATCTATAGCCTACCCTATATCCATTCTTATCAACAGAACCATTAGTGAAGGACATGTCCCGACCATCTGGAAAATTTCTTATATTATTCCTCTACACAAAGGTGGGAACTCAAATGATTTCTCTAATTTTTAGTCCCATAGCCTTGCTATCTCCCTGGCAAAAATTATGGAAAAATGTATTCAGAAACAACTTCTTAACCACCTTCTTCAAAATAAGCTACTGGCTAACTGTCAACATGGCTTCAGACCTTACCATAGTACCACCACTGCCCTGCTATCTTTTACAGACTGTATTAACAATAATCGTAACAATGGCTTTCATTCCTCTGCAGTATTAGTTGATTTATCCAAAGCCTTGACATGGTTCATCACCAGCTGCTCTTGCATATCATGCAATCTCTGTCCCTTGACCCATTAACCATCAATTGGTTCAAATCTTACCTTAATAACAGAAAACAAGCAGTTCTCTGGCACAATAATCTTTCTAATCTCCTCCCTATCTCCCTTGGTGTCCCTCAGGGCTCCATATTAGGACCGCTCCTATTTTCCATCTATATTAATGATCTTCACTCAGCTATTCCTTATTCTACCTGCATTCAGTACGCAGATGACTCCACTATTATCTGCTCAGCTACCTCTCAAATTGAACTGCAAACCATAACCCAGAATGCATTTAACACTGTGGAACAATGGTTTACAAACCGCTGTCTCCTCCTAAATCCTAAGAAAACAAAACTGCTACTCTTCTCCCCAACACGTAAGTCCACCCCATAGAATTTACACTTACATCTAACAATGGCACTGTTATCCCTCCAGACCCAACTACCAAGCTCCTAGGAATAACCATTGACAATCACCTCAACTTTGACACACATATTAATAGCACAATAAAACAGTCAACAAGAAACTTGGATCCCTCTATAGAATCAAACCCTTTCTTACTCCAACAGCCAGGACTGCTATAGCCAGAACTCATCTCATTTCTACTCTACTCTATGCCTCACCCATCTATACAAACCTTTCTAAAACCAACATACACAAGCTGACTGTATCCTATAATAATATTGCCAGATTTGCTGCTGCCTCTCCTTTCGAACTCACCACTGTCTAAATCTTACACAACTCGATTGGTTAGAATTTTTGCAGCATCTTCATTTTCACAGCTTACTATTGCCCATCAAAGAATGTATCAACCCTCTAATACTCCTATACTCTCAAGCCTACTCACCCTCTACCATAATCCTAAAACTTACGCTCTGCTAATAAACTACTCTTTAACACCAGCAGATCAAACAATGTAGCAGGTGACTCCCTATTCTGTAACACCGTTGGTAAGCTCTGGAATCTTCTACCCACTGAACTTACTACTCTCTGCTCTCATAAACTTTTCAAAAAGAAGCTCAAGCTTCATCTCAAGAAACACTGGTTATGTTCCTGTATTATCCCTGACTAACTGTTGCTTCTTCTCCCTATAACCACCTGCATCAGCTACCCTTCCCTTCTAAAGCTGCTTACTATGAATCCTGTGACTGAATTCTTCATAATTACTTCTTTATTATCTTCTTTGTGTAACTGCTTTACCATCATATACTTTGTATATATTCTTCTGTAGACTTCTTCATGTCCATATTGTAAATGTGTTTTTTTTTTCTATTATTCTGTAGACTTTTTTATGACCATACTTAAATGTTTTTTTTTATACATTGTTTTTATTCTATTTTTGGTTTACCATATGTTGTCTTTTGCATTATTCATATTGTTTTGCACATGGAGCTTTTCTCCCCGGGCCTCTACTGAAAATGGACATATATCCAGCTAGACCAGCCCGGTCAACAAATGTAAAATAAATAAAAAATAAAAAATAAATGTTTTTACTCCTATGTACAAAAATACTTTTTTTGTCAGACTTGAAGTTTCCAATGTCCACTCACCATTATACTTTACTTCTCCTTCTCTGTTTTTCCTTAACTCCAGCTCCAACCAGATCTCTGATACCCACAGCAGCAGTTCTTTCAGTTCTATCTTTCTTCCAGGTAACATGCTCAGTGCCTTCAACTTTCCACAAGCCCAGCCCCCTCCTAATCCTGACCATCTTAAAAGCACACATTATCTTACTATTTATATTACAGATGTATAACTGAGAGTTAGAACAATAGAACAAACAAAATAGCAATCCAGGACCACCAAGGCTTAGGATAAAAGCAGAATTTATTAAAAGGTTAACGCTTTCATGCCAACAACTCGGCACTTCATCTTCGTGTTTTACATAGTTTTGCTTTGCTTTGCTGGGATCTCTGCTGCCTTGATCTCATTTTGTTCTTCACATAGAGTTAAAACAGTAATAAGCAAATGAGTTACCTGCTTTTGACTCGAATTTGAGTCTCACAAACTATACCTGCACACTGTAAGATTCTGACCAGACAAGTTAACCAGCTCCAAGTTCCTAGCTGATCCCTGAAAACGTGTGTGTATCTGTATGTATGTGTGTGTATATAATATATATATACATATATATATATATATATATATATATATATATATATATATATATATAGATAGATATCTATATATATGTACACATATACACACATATACATACACATACACACACACACACACACACATACATACATGTGTGTGTGCGGAAAAGGATGAACTTTATAAGCAGCGAATGACACAACATCATTCCAAAGGACTGAAACTCAAAACAACAGCAACAACTAAAAAAACTTGCATTTTTTGTGTTTGGGGGCTGATATGGCTGTGTTCCCCCCTGATAATTATACATACCAACTTCGAGGTCACACAACAGTGGGGAAGGGGCAAATTTCCATTCTCCATTGTCCCATGACCTCGCAGAAAGTTATGTCAAATGATTATTCAATCACTTGTGCCGGCACTAAAGATGCTATAATACATTTTATTTATATGTGTCTGTGTGTGAAGGTGGAGTTGTGAGACTCCTGTACAGACATAAACATAAATGAAAAGAAAGAAAGAGAACTTCTGAAGCACACCTGGATAAATGAAGATTGCAATGATTAACCCACAAACCACCAAAAAGGAAAACAACTGCCATCAGTACTATCCCACACCCACAAAATAACCCACAACAAATGTAGCACCTACATCTACATGCTTAGAGCTCAATGCTAGGGAAGCAATAGTAAACCTTAACAGGAGGGAATGACTGATGAAATCAGACACTAAAACTCATAACCTCCAACGTCCAGGCTTGCTTTCTGAAAGGGCCTTCATTTCATCATACAATCAAACTAAGCTACACTCCAGTATCTAGTTATGCAGCTTAAACTTTAATGTCTACAGATAGTCTTAGAGAGCTGCAGCTGTTGGATTTAGACTGCCTCAGCTTAGTTGCCAGTTCCCACAACATCTCCTCATGTCCACAAATGCATCTAAGGGACTTTCCCCCTGTTGCAAACAATTCATAAAAGTTCAATGAAATTTCAGCTCATTTTAAATATAATATATGCAAGCATATATTTAAAAAATAAATATATCACCATCACCAGAAAACAAATAACGACATATAATCCATTTCCAGAGAAAAACAAACATATTTATTTTTATGGTCAGAATGTTCACTTTTACTTTGTTTTTACCTTTTTATTCAGCCATATCTTGGGCTATGGCAGACTTTTATAATTTAAAATCTACCTAGTAAGTGAAATAAATGATAACTCACAAAATTAAAGAATGTTTTTGCCTAACCACTGGTAGCTATAGATTATAATTGCAAAAAAATACACTCTGTTAGAAAATATATTACAAAGGAATGCAAACAAAGAAAAACGACAGTGAGCATGGGGTGAAAGGAGAAGGACAGGCAAATAGAAATAGGAAAGACAAAGGCTTCCCGTTTCTTCATAGGAGAGACAATGCTAATAACGGGTTAACTGAAAGCAATATTCCCAGAAAAGACCCCCTTAAATTAATTTTAACCTACACAAATGATATCAAGCAAGTTTGTGAGATAATAAACTTTTTCCTGTCCTTACACAGGATAACAAGCTGCGTGAAACTGTAGGTGATACTCTAAGTTTACTTTTAGGAACAAAAAGAACTTAAAGCGTATACTCTGTATGATAAGATGGTTTCTCTCACAGGACTATCAGCAAGAAGAAAGGTACATTTCGTTGTGGAAGGTGTTCTGCATGTAGCAGTATAGACACAGCAAATTTTTTTAGGCATCCTACCACTGGGAAAGTGTACTCGTTTTCTTGTTATGCTGACTGCCGCACACATCTGGTTTATCTTGTGGTATGTCAGGCTTGTTCAGCATATTATGTCGGAAAAACAGACTAAATGTTCAAAAATAGAATCTCAAGACATCTTTGTGATAGTCGGAATATAGACAACAGGAATGCATTAGCATGTCATGTTGCACAATTTCCAACACATTACTTAAAATTTCAAGCTATTGAAATTACTTTTCAAGGTATGAGACAAGGAGATATCATGAATAATACTGAAAGAAACAAAGCCAAATGGATTATAAACTTGAGGGCAGATAGAGCGCCAGGACTTAATGCCATAGTACCATTAAAAACCTATATTAAAGAATAGGAGAACAGTGATTGGCTGAATAAAAGGAGTGTCTCCCTTCACAGTCTTTCATTGGTGCAATTATTCTTTGGATAATGACAAGGGGCTGGTCCTGAAATTGATGCCTGATTGGTGTTTCAGATCGTATAATAGAAAGGTGAAGAAGGAGAAATCCAAAAGCGTTTATCATTTGCAGTAAGGGGAGTTGTTGTTTTTATCATGTTGTTGGACATTAAAGACTTCTTGGTTTATTTTACATTGGTCCATGGTGGTGACACTTACATTTTTTCTTTTCCTCCTCTGAAAAAGGGCTGCTGCCTAATCAGACTGCCCCAGCCAACAAATTTCAAATAAATAAATAAATAAGCAAATTAGAAAGAGAATAGATATAATGGAATCTGCACACAAGGCAAGACTGCTGCACAGTTACTTTGGGAGTTAGGAGTCTCTTGGTTGTGTATGCTTATGATGCATACTCGCATGACACATTTGCCACAAAACCTTCAAGGTAAACAAAACATGTGGCACCAGCAGACATTAGTAGTCATTCTATACACCCCCAGGTAGTTTAGTACTCCAGCCAGAATCTGTTTTGTGCAAAATATGGCCATGGTCACAGCTTGAGCCCTTCTGTACAGCTTAATCTCACTGGAGCAAATAACTTGTACAGCTGGTGATTGATCATGGGCGTGCAAAGAAACTTACAAGCAATGACCCAGGCACAAAGACAGTAATTAAACAGTAAAAATAACTACTTAAAAAGAAAGCAGAAATGTGTTTCCTGCTGGGAGGGCAGATTTTTAGTTTTGTTAATCTTTTTTTTTTATTTTCCTTCTTCCACTTTGGCTGGTTTCTTGAAGAGTGGGCTACATAGGGCCAGCCATGCTGCAGCCAACTCCAAACCTTCTCATCATCATCACCATCAACAATAATCTTCAAACCACAGGCTGTCTCTCTGTCACCCAGATAACACTTGCACTTGCCCTGTCTGGTTGTGGTGGTATGTGTGGTCTCTTCTATTACATATGCATTTATATAACTACAGCTGCCATGAGCTTGGATAAGCTCTGATTCAGCAGC
The DNA here is from genome assembly GCF_019279795.1 of Protopterus annectens. Classification (NCBI taxonomy): domain Eukaryota; kingdom Metazoa; phylum Chordata; order Ceratodontiformes; family Protopteridae; genus Protopterus; species Protopterus annectens. The sequence goes on from NC_056730.1 coordinate 20,198,017, forward strand.
AGGCCAGCCACAGAAAACATTTCTTACTTTATGTTGCTTATCAACATCATAATGTTGTGACACTAATATGACAAGTGTTCCTGAACAAAGTCACATCATGCCCTCTGATGCAACGTTCGCTCACATTAAGTATGACAAAAGATGCAGCTTTGATTTCAACAGTGCCCAGCAAAACTCACTTCTCTACCCTACACAGTTATGAAATAATACCTTTTCAGTGTTCTTCCTCTTGGGTGCTGCTGTCTATAGTAACACCTATTTAAAGCACTGGAACTACATGTTAACTGTCATACGACTTGCTTAAAATCAAGTTAGTAGCCACAGTCTTACAACACAGACAGAACTGTGATGCAGTAGGGAGCCAACATCAGATTCCCAACAGAGGAGTCCAGAGCTTGAGCTTTGCACTGAAGTCAAAAGCAGATTCAACAAAAATATATTTACAAAAGTGACTGCTTTACTGTTTGTAATGCTAAACAGAATGTGCAAAAATATTCCAAGCCAGGAAGTATTATTGATTTTGAAGTGTAAAACCAGAAGAAGCCTAATCTAAACCCACACCCTCAGTTATGTATTTCATAGGTTCATAGGTAAGTACTAGGCTATCTGCCCAAGGGCATTTATAAGCCTAGCCAGAGTGTGTTGGCTTTAGGCACCCCCTTAGATTAATTCCCTGTGCCTCTGTCCAGCAGAGCCATTAGTTCCCTGCGCCTCTGTCCAGCAGAGCCACTGCAGTGATCCCTGGGGTAAATTGTCTGTCTCCCATCCACTCATCAAGGTTTCTCTTGAAAAGTTTTAGTGAGGGGCTCTGCCTGATGTATGTTGGAATCCTGTTCCAAAGCATGGGGAGTCTTTGGGACAGGAATCTATCCCTCCAGCATGTCCTATTGCGGTGAGGTTTATATCTCCAGATTGTGGGGCTCTCTGGGATTTGTTTTTTTTTTTTTAGGTGGAGCATGTCCATCAATTCAGGGTTGGACATGGCCTTGTATGTCAGGCAGATATCACCTCTGAGTAGGCGGTATGCAACTGAGTACAGCTGGAGTTTCTAGAGTCGGGCTGCATAGGGCATCTGTTTGAGGCCAGTAATCCTCTTGGTGAGGTACTTTTGTGGTCTTTCCAGCTGTTGCAGGTGTTTTGTAAGGAACATCCCAAATGGGATGTTGTATTCTATGATGGGTCTAATGAGTGATGAGTAGAGAGGCACACTAACCTCTTTTGTTCTAGATGCGATCCCTTTTGTGATTAGGTGGGCCACATAGAAGGATTTTCTAACCACCTTGGCAATATGATTATCAAAGGAGAGAGTACTATCTACTTGGGTCCCCAGATCCCTTATAACATTTTCTGTATTTAGGGGACTACCTATGTAGTAGTTCATGGGTACTTTGTTTTTTCCAAAGGGGATGACTATGCACTTTTTGGCATTTAGCTTGAGGCCATGATTTTGACAACAGGTATCCATCTCAGTGGGACCTTTCTGGAGGGTGTCTGTATCAGCTGGGGAATCAATTATGGCCCCAAGTTTGCAGTCGTCTGTGAACTTGGTCAGCCATAGTCCTCCTTTGCTTGCCTGTACCTCTGAGAAGTATATACCGAACAGGAGGGGTCCTAGGACTGAGCCCTGGGGACGCCACTTGTAACCAGTTTAGAGTCGGACCTAGAGCCTGAAACTCTCGCCATGTGGGTTCTATCCGTAAGCCATTTGGCAACCCATCTCATGACATAGGGGTTTATGTTCAAGCTGGTGAGCTTCTCTATAATACCAGAATGAGGAATGGTGTTGAAAGCCTTTGCGAGTTCTAGGTAGGCTGTGTGGGCCTCCTTTCCCTCGTCTAATGCCTTGGTAACTGTCTCAAAGAAGTCCACCAGGTTTAGGAGGCATGACCTGCCCTTAACAAAGCCAAACTGGGTCGGGTCAAGTGTTTGGAGGTTCCCAATGTCTCTGTTAATGAGTTCCATGATGATGCCCTCCACAGCCTTACAGACCAGGCTAGTCAGGCTTATAGGGCAATAGTTCCCAGGGTCCATTGTGGCTCCACCTTTGTGGAGTGGGATAACTGTTGCTGTGCTCCACTCTGTGGGTACATAGCCTGTAGAGAGGCTGAGTTTGAACAGTGTGTTAAGGTGGGGGGGGGGGGGTTAATTCATTTTGGAGCTCTTGTAAGATACAGCCTGGGACACCGTCCAATCCCATTGAAGCTGTGTTTTTGGCTTTAGATAGGGCTGTTTTAACCTGTGTGTTGGTGATTGATGGGGCCCTACATTCTTCTGGTATGGTTAAGGGCTCTTTAGGGGGTGAGAGGGGGGTGAAGTTTGCACTAAACCTTTCTGCCAGAATGTTGGCAATATAAGTCTGTTCAGTGTATTTTGTGCCATTCTGCACTAACTCAGTGCAGATCTGAGAGTTTCCACTTAGGTTCTTGACATAGCTAAAGAACACTTTGTGGTTATCTTTGGCGTCCTTGGCAATTTTTCTTTCGAAGCTAGCCTTGGATTTCCAAGTGCACTTTCTTACTAACAAGTTGCAAAAGTGGCTCTGTTTAACCAAAACAGTTTTTTTGCTTTTTTAGCAAACCCAGAAGTGCTAATATGAATTCCTAGTTCTACTATAGTGACTTTCTTACTGTTCAGGACAAACATTTTATTTGATATTGATTTTCTTCCCAGGGAACCTATTCACATAGAGTTGTAATAAATACTGTAAGTCAACACTATAGTTGGAGCACCATAGGGGCCCTGTGGCTTGGAGAAAATAGCCATTCTTAACGAATTTCTTCCCACAGCATTCGTTCAACATCTTATAAGTTAGGGAAGGGGACACAGTAAAACTATATATTCACTGGAGGAATTCAACCACAGAGCAGATGTTGAAGCAAAATTGTGCAAGGATCTGATCATCCTTTATCAGGATAAACTTATGCAGAGACAATCCTTTTCGGACATAAACTCCACTTCCCAAAACCGAAAAGAGCAGGTCCCACAGCAACCATTCTTGCCTGTTGACCTCAATGTTAAGGGCTTCAGGGATGCCTGGATGACTAATTAGTTAAAAGACAAACAGAAAAAAAATACCTTTTACTCTCTAGTTACAGCGTCAAAAGTTTCTTCTCTTACTTACTAAAAATGAATTTACTTCACATGTAAGTGGAATTTCTATCAGAGAAATCCAAACAAACGGCCGGGATATGCACCAGGGAAAGCATGCAATGTAGTTTAATATACAAACACTGTAATTTGTTTATTCTGTCTATTTATGCTACCAGACTTCTCTAAATATATTACGCATGCATGCTTACTGTGACACAAAACGTTCTGAAATTTACAATTAAAACAAAACAAACTAATTACTTCCAAACAAGAGTTCTATAAGCATGAATTATTCAGAAACAAACAAGGAATGCCATTTTCTCTTAGTTCTTAGGTATCATCAAATTAAAAAAAAAAAAAATAAAGAAAAAGCTCTAGAAAACGTTTCAGTTACTCCCTCATGGGAACACTTCCTGCAATAACTCCTAATGGTACATGCAGGGCTACCAAGTATTCTACGCAAGGATGTTTATTTCGGAGCATAGTATTTTGACAATATCACTTTGATCAACCCTAGTTTTGCAGGTGTAGATAAAATAAATGCTAAGTTACAGTGAGTTTTGCATTTTATGTGTTTTGGGGAAATTGTCATTCGATGCATTTGTTACATGTTTGACAGTTTAGCTTTTAGGGTTTTTTGCTTGTTTTACTCATAGCCAAACAATGACTTCAGTTCAGTTTAACTGTTTTAGCAGTTAGAATTCTGCAGCCAGGGAGAGTGACAGTTTCAAAGTAGGTAATGTTTACCCTTTCTTTGATGGTTGTGTGACAATGGGGTTAGTTTATTTAAAGAAGGGGTGTGGAGAGTCTGTATGGGGAGACTGACATGCAAAAACATGGATTATTTTTAAGTTTTAATATTTTCAGTTAAACTGTGAGTATTTATTTTTACTTTTACTTTATTTTATTTGGAATTATCAACCAGGTTATAGGTCTGCAACGTAATGAAATGCGGGCTTACCACCACAAGCTGAATACAACTTCTTTAATACAGATTTAAAAGGTTAAAAAGGTAAATGTCAATGGCAAAGGCAAAATTCTATGAATAAAAAGCCTCCAAGGCACAGAAACAAACAAGACAAGGTAACTGCTTTCGGCCGTAGCCTTCTTCAGATCCTGTTTTACTAAACCAAGCACTCTCCCTTAACAATAAATAACAGCCAATGCATAGACACATAATGAGTATTATATTGCTACTACTCACTACACTATTATATTGTTATGAATATTACTGCATTTTGTAATTGGGTCATGCAATTTTGAGTGTTGATGCTTGTTTTTTTTTTCATGGTTTCACTCTGAGGGTCTTCAGTGCCACAACATGAATCGATTACTTCAGTTTAAAAAGAAAAATTCCAGATCCTTACCTGTGTACATACATACAAGCATACAAATATTTCAAGCACCGGCATTAATTACCTTCTAGCCTGCCAATATACTAAAACACTTGTTCCCAAAATAAGTGCCCAGGCTGTTCTTAAAAATATCTAAACTAGTACTTGCTTTAATGTAATTTGGCCGTCTGTTCCATGCATCACAACTGCTCTCGCAGAGAACCAGTTAGTGCACTTCTCATTCCTATAGAATCTTCTACATAGGTTGTCTAATGATTCTCTAGTACTTTTTGATAACCTCAAACATTCCCAGAGGCAACTGTCTATAAATGTCCTATATACCTGAATAAGATCTCCTATTAGATATACGAGACACTGTACAAGTTGGGGTAGTTTAGTCTTTCATAATAACTTAAATTTTCACATCAATGGATGCCCTTGGTATGTTTCTGCTATACTCTTTCCAGTTTACTCATGCTTGTTTTCTTATAAGGTTTCTATACTGTCATTCCATATTCAGGTTTGGGTCTAATGTAACTAAAAAACAATGACTTCATCATTTCTGATTTCCTAGACTTTATAAACCTTCTTATACAACCTATAGTTATATAACTATTAGTAACCAAATGGTTGACATAAGAAAAACTCAAAGCTAGATCTACCCATATACCCAGGTCCTTAAATGAATCTACAGTTTCAATCACTGTGTGCTGTATTAAATATTCACATTTTAATTTATGTCTCCCAAATCTCATATGCTTAGGTTTTGATGTATTTATCAACATATTATTCTCCTATGCCCAAATGATCAATTTAGTCAAGTTGTTTTGCAGACATGCCTTATCTGTAACGTATGTAATCAGTTTACCAAATTTCAAGTCAAGTCATCTGTATGTAGACTATAGAAAACACCTCAGATGAAAAAGTTAGGTCTGAAAGATACAATCAAAACAAGTATTGGCCTAGGACAGAGCCCTGTGGGACACCCTATCTGTAACCAAAATTTCACCTGTCCAGTTGCTGTATGATACTTGCCATGTCCTATTAGTAAGCCATGCAGATACCATCTAGTCAAGAGTACATCAACACCTAGTTATTCTAATTTATTGATCAGTGTTTTGTGTATGACCCTGTCAAATGCTGAAATTAAATCTATATAAATTATATCACAGCACAATTTTTCATTTACAGCTATTATTATATTGTTAAAGAACATTATGTTGCAGGTGGTAATAGATCTATTTTCAACATATGCATGCTGATATATGGTTTCAGTTCCCAACCTATACAATTCTGACAATAACTCATCCAATAATACCTTCTCTATTATTTTTCTACAACACAAAAGTAGACTTAAGGGTCTATATGACTCTGGGTTTATCCTACTCTTCTTTCCCTTAAAGACAA